>NC_056738.1:283228482-283420982 GCF_019279795.1 Protopterus annectens
CATTTTTTTTCAGTTTCCTGCATCTGTAGGTATACCCTTGTATAAATATGATGTGTGTTTCTGCAGAGTGCCATATTGATTGACACAAGTATTCATGCAATGCAACCTGTTACATATGTTTATAGCACTGTCTGTCTGCTCAGTGCATGACAATGTAGTCCTGCATCTGCAGTTAACACCTACTGATACCTGTAGGCATCAAATATTGTTTGTTCATATTTGCATCAATAATTTCAAAACCATGCTATGCAAGAGATTTTAAACAATTTCATCTTAAAACGTACACAATAGCAAACTCAGCTGCATTAATATTTGACCACTGTCTAATGCAGGTAAAGACATATTAACTGTTGTTTTTAGGATATTAATGTACACAGATATATATTTTTTTAATAGCTCAACAACCAAATAACACAGACAGAACCTCTTAGGCTCATACGAAAGCTCTCATAGGTTCATAGGTAGGTACTAGGCTATCAGCCCTGGGGCCTACACAAGCCCAGCCAAAATGGTACCCTGGCTTTTGCCACCCAAGAAAATTATTTTCCTGTGCCACTGTTGAGCAGAACCACAGAAGTGATCCCCGGGGTGAATTTCCTATTTCCCATCCAATCATCAAGATTTTTCTTGAAGATTGCTAATGAGGAGGTTTGTTTGATATATATAGGTAGTTTATTCCAGAGTATGGGAAGTCTCTGGGACAGGAATCTATCCCTCCAGCATGTTCTGTTTATTGTGGTGACAAGGTTTAGGTCCCTAGAGCGTGTAGCTCAGAGGGATTGGGATTTCTTTAAGTGGAGCATGTCCAACAGCTCTGGGTTTGACATAGCTTTATATGTTAGGCAGAGATCACCTCTGAGTAGGCAATATGCGATGGAGTAAAGTTGGAGTTTTTTGAGACGGTCTGTGTACGGCATCTGTCTGAGGCCAGTAATCCTCTTTGTGAGGTATTGCTGCAGCCTTTCCAGTTGTTGTAGATGTCTTGTGAGGTACATACCAAAAGGGGCACTGTACTCTATAATGGGTCTAATGAGTGATGAGTAGAGGGGAACAATGACCTCTTTTTTTCTGGATGAGAAACCTTTTGTGATGAGGTGTGCCATGTAGAAGGATTTCCTGACTACTGTGGCGATGTGATTATCAAAGGAGAGACTACTGTCCACCTATGTCCCAAGGTCTCTTATAACGCTTTCAGTGTTAAGTATACTACTGCCTATGTTGTAGTTCATGGGTACAGAGTTTTTACCAAAGGGGATGACAGTGAACTTTTTGGCATTGAGCTTGAGGCCATGGCTTTGACACCAGGCATCTGTCTCAGTAAGGCCATTTTGTAGGATGTCCACATCATTAGGAGTTTCGATTATGGCTCCTAGTTTGCAGTCATCTGTGAACTTCATTAGCCAAAGACCTTCTGTGTTAGCTTGTACTTCAGAGAAGTAGATACCAAACAGGAGAGGACCCAGGACTGAACCCTGTGGTACTCCACTTGTCATTGGTATGAAGTCGGACTTGGAGTCTGCTACTTTCACAGTGTGGGTTCTGTCAGTGAGCCAGCTGGCAACCCATCTTGTGACATAGGGATTTATACCTAGTTTAGTGAGTTTATCTAAAATTCCAGAGTGAGGGATGGTGTTGAAAGCCTTGGCAAGATCTAGATAGGCTGTGTGAACCATCTTACCCTCGTCTACAGCTTTGGTGACTGCTTCAAAGAAGTCTATCAGGTTTAGGAAACATGATCTGCCTTTTACAAACCCAAACTGGGTGGGGTCCAGAGTTTTGAGATTACCAATGTCTTTGTTTATAAGTTCCATGATGATATGTTCCATGGTCTTGCAGACCAGGCTAATGGGGCGGTAATTCCCAGGGCCTGTGGTGGCTTCCCCCTTGTGGAGTGGGATAACCGTCACTGTGCGCCATTCAGCAGGCACAAAGCCTGAGGTGAGGCTATGATTGAACATGGTACTTAAGTGACATGCCAGTTCATCCTGTAGTTCATGTAGAACGCAGCCTGGGATGTTGTCTGGTCCCATGGATGCTGTGTTCTCGGCTTTGGAGAGTGTGGTTTTTACCTGTGCACCCGTGGTTACAGGAACTTTGCATTCTTCCGGTATAGAAATGGTCTCTTTAGGGGGTGAGGGGGGTAAAGTTAGCACTGAACCTATCTGCCAGGATGTTGGCAATATCAGTTGGGTCTGTATATTTAGTGCCATTGTGCTGTAACTCAGAGCAGATCTGAGTGTTGCCACTGAGATTCCTGGCATAGCTATAGAATGCTTTGTGTTTGTCTTTAGAATCAGTGGCTATTTTGTTTTCGTAACTAGCTTTGGAGGATTTTATCAGGGATCGCCGCTTCTTACTGAGGCTGATCAGGGAGCTCCTCCACTCATGGGATTTTACTCTCTTTTGCAACAGTTTCTCCCTTCTGTTGTACAGTTTATTTATGGCAGGGGACCTTCAGATTGTCTTCCTTTTTTGGAGGATAGCATCTTGGTTCTGTTTGGGATAGCACAATCCATGCACTTGTGTAAGTGCTTATAAAGTGCAATTGTGTAGGATTCAGTAGTCATAACTGTATTGTCCATCTGCATGGGTGTCATGAAGTTCACCACTTCTGTTTTAAGAAGCATGAAGCTGGCTTTGGAGAAATTTTTTACCATGGTTTCCTTAATGGGGGGGTGGGGGCATTATGTGGATATCTAGGGTAATTAGCTTATGGTCGGATCAGACCAATGAGGTGTTGACTTCAGGTGTGGAACACTGGTCACTCATGTTGGCAATGACTAGATCTAGTATATTGTTGCCCCTGGTAGGGGTGTGGATAAGTTGATCCAGGGCATTGGAGTTTATGAATTCCAGAAAGCCCTGAGCGAAGGAGTTGTACATGAGTAGTTTTCCCAGTTAATGGTGGGGTAGTTGAAACCACCCATTATTAGGGTGTTTGGTTGAACCCTAATATTTTCCAGTACATCAACAAAAGAGGAGTGGGAATCCTGGGGCATGGTGCAGGATCTGTAGCAAGCTACAATTTGGATTGCAGTTTTGCCCAGAGTTAGTTGCACTTGGATAACCTCGGCTGCATTATGCTGAGCAACCAGCCTGGAGGTATGGATATCCTTAATGAATATGGACACACCTCCGCCTTTGGTGTTCCAGTCCAGGTTACATGGCGGAAAAGTGTGGAATGAGTTATAGCTTGGTAGTGCAGGGGTGCTCTCTGGAGCCTTGATCCAGGTCTCAGTCACTAAACAGATATCGATGTTCTCCATTTTAAGGAGTGCCTCAAGTGAGTGCATTTTGAGATTTAAACTTCTAGCATTGAGTAGCATCACCCTCAGTTTTTGCTTGCCTGTTCCTGTTACAGTGGTGAATCTGTCATTTGAACCTTGCCTAAAAAAGGCACTATAGGGACAGCAAGAATCTTAGCCAGTATCCGGAATCCCAGGGGTGACAGGCCATCTCTGGAAAAGCATTGTGGTCTGTCGACCATGTCATCCCAGGCAAACAGATACTGGCTCCCTTTAGAATGACACCAGAAGCTTAGACAATTGTTGAAGTCAATCATTTTGTTCTTGTACTGCGGCATCATTCTGGGTGATGGCAGAATGCTACTCAGGGCTAGGGTCATACCTGCCTGGGCTACAAGATCAGAGAGCTCTTCCATGTCTCTTCTCATGTAGTCCAGGGAGGTACTTTTCAGGTCGTTCACACCAACATGGACAATGACAGAGTCATATTTGTACTTGTTATTTGTACTTGTTGTGGAGTGACCTGAGTGCATGGGTTATGTGGCGGATCCTGGCACCCGACAGGCAGCTGACAGTAACCTTCTCCTTGTTTAGCCTGGTGATTGGGACATCAGTGTGCTTGACTATAGAGTCACCTATGACTAGTGTGTTGGGTACGTTGTTTTGCCTTATTGGTTATGGTTGAGTGGCACACTGAGTCTGCGAGCTATGTGTCATTTGGGTTGTGTTGGGGGGATGGAGGCTGCTTGCATTTCTGCTTTGGAGGTCTCTGCTGCTTGAGCAGATTATTATTGAGAGCCTCTGTGAATGTTTTTGTGTTTCTATGTGTAGATTTTGGTGGTGTAGATTTAGTGAGACTATGTGATGAGTGTGGTGTGGTGCAAGTGTTTACCTTCTCCTCTTGACTGTCAAGTTCAGTCTTGGTTGGAGAGAGCTTTACCTCCAGTTTGGCTAGATAAGTGCATCTCTCACAGGTTGTAGTGTTGGGTGGTAGGAGGAGAGGGTTGTCTGTGTACATGTGGCAATTTCTACATTGCCCCAATATGCCCAGATTCATCAGATAGACAGGAGAGAACACTGGGAGCTAACCCTTTGACATACCTGAATAAAAAACAATTTTCCTCTAGATAAGTGAGGAAAGTGAGTACAAGAGCTGTTTTTCTCTAAGCAATTGAGGAAAGTAAGTACCAAAACTGTTTTCCTCTAGGTAATGAGGAAGGTTGAGTGCTGTAGTAATTAGTAGGTTATTTGGTGCTTACAACAAGTTCTGAACAAGTGCTGATCATGAATAAGCAAATTCAAGTGCTAAAACTAAGAATCTGTATCTGGACTAAACTAGTTTCATGAAAGGGGAGAAACAAGTACAAATGCGGGCTTTTAAATCAGAAAGTTGAGAGAGATGGAAAACTGCCCAAACGGCCAATAACTAGAATTTCTGGGCCAGAACCACTCCTCATGTGGTAGATATGTTACCTAGTGCTTACCACTCCCACTGATAAACTAAAATGCTTCCCTCCAACACAGAAAGCTTGGGGGGGGGACTCAGAAGCTTACATACAGTCCTAGATACAGCAAATCTGAATCTGGACTACATAGTTACAGGAAAGGTAGGAAACAGGTTTAGATTATATATAGATATATATATATAGAATATATATATATATATATATATATATATATATATATATATAAAAGTAGCTAAAACAGCAGTAAAACAATTCAAATGCAGTGCAAGCTAGCACACTTGAGTATGTAGCAATGTTAGACCAAACAGTTTAAAAAATGCAATTAAATTAAAAATGACACAAGTGCAGAAGGAGTCTATTAGGTAGAATGAGGTAAAGAGATGGGACTGGGGGGAGTGTCCCAGATCAAATCTAAAGTGGGGGCAGGCAACTGCAAAAGCCTCTAAATTTAAACAACAAGACAGAAATAGGGAGGGTGGGTAGAGGAAAAACAACACCTTCAGCAGAGATCTGAAAAACTATACAGAGAAGCTAAAATAACAGTGCACAACTCTGAAGTCAACCAGCAATGATATAAAATTAGTCAAACAACAATTAACAGTACAAAACACTGAAGTGCCAGAAAAACATACTTAGTCTTAGCTCTGTATATTTCCAGATAGTTTGAAGAGCACTCTGTCAGGACACAGGATCTAGATGAATAAAATGCTGCTGACAGTGTATGAGTAACTTAAGTGGCTGTTGAGATATTCTAAATTGTTTACAAAATATTACAAATGTAATAGTTACTGTGTTGACTGTGACTTATAAAATTTGGTTTAAGACCTAGACCCTAAAGAATACTTCCACTGTAAAAGAGTGTGTGCTGAAGAGTTTTACATTTACACTTCTTTAGTAACCCCTATAATCCCAGAGATATGAGCATTTCTTTGAAATGTAAGGAGATAACTTGATTCTGTCAAAAGGATTAAGTTCTGCCCATTGGAAGTTACAGTGCAAACTTCCTGAGCTCCATTGCAGTGAATTAGTTAACTAGAACAGATTAGTTGAGGGAAGTTGTATGTTGGTGATACGCAATTTTAGTAGGTTATTTAACTCCGGGCAGGGCTGTGTATGTTTTAGGTTGTAGAAAAACTTGTAAGTATATCAGCTATTTTTTTTTGGTAGTGATTTAAGTCTGCTATTAGTTAAGACTGCTATATATCTAGGATATCTGTTGTCTCCACCAAAAACTTTCACTTCTATCAACCTCCAGTACTGGGATCTGAAAAGATAAATGGCGTTGATGCTGGTACCAAAGATATTTCAGATACCTCTGTATCTTTCTCATGTGGAGTCTGGCCGGGGATATAATACATGCCTTGAGACCCAAAATCCCAAGGTATTCCCTTGTAGTTAGTGACTGAAGTCTGAGTGGAAAAACTTAGAAATAGAACTATATAAAAAGTTTTTTTTCTTGTGAAAGAAAAGCTCTTTGATTTGATGTGTCTAACTGAAATCCTAGGAACCGAGAGCCATGGTGGTGCAGCGGTAGCATTGTTGCCTCACAGCAAGAGGTTCTCCCATTCGATTCTTGGCTGGAGCACCTTCTGTGTGGAGTCTGTATGTCCTGCCCGTGGTTGAGTGGCATTCAAAAGACATGCGTGAATGGGTGTGCCTTTGTTGAAGGTTGGGCGTCAGGTTGGCACCTCAGCACAGTAAAAATCTACAGCCAATCATTAGCGGACTGGAGTTCCACTGTGGCGACCCCTAACCAGGAAAAGCGAAAGAAGAACAACAATTGACATCCTAGGAACCAATCTTGTGTGTTAGAGTCAAAAATGTCTTCTTAATGCTCTGTTGAAATCCCAGCTTGTGCAAGAGAACTCTCACCAAAAAGAGAGATTCCTGACATTTTAAAAAAGTCTGCAAAGATAAACAGGTTGTCTAAATATGGAAAAATGTGGATACCCTGTAGACTGCATTGAGCTATAACTGGGGATAGACACTCTGTGAACACTCTTGGTGCAGTGGATAGTCCAAAGGGTAAAATAGAGAACTCATAATGTGATCTAGACATACAAAATCTTAAGAAACGCTGGGAGTTTAGATGAATAGGGATGTGATAATATGCAATTATAAAGTCTAGAGTTACCAGGAAACTTGAAGGAGGAAGAAACAGTAACACATTGTGATGTGATATCACTATCAAAAAACATTTAGGAAATAATGATCCAGAACTAGTCTCCAAGCATTTTCTTTCTTTGGCACTAGAAACATCCTTGAATAAAATCGTTTCTTCACGTGGTAAGGAGGAACTGGTTCTATCACTACTTGAGATAGCATGTGATGAGTAAAACATGGAAACAAAAGAGTCTAACCTGCAGAATGAGGAATGACCCCCATTGCCATATATAACCCTGTTGACTGATTTCCAAAGCCCATTTGTCTGAAACAATATGTTGCCAAAGAGAAAAATGGAGAATCAGACTTTTTGAAAGGGAAAAGGGTTCAGGATGGGAGGGGGTTCACAAGGTCTTTTGACTAGTCATTCAGATGTCTTGGACTGCCCTTGGTTTTTGGGAGATTTGAGACTTCTTTCTGGAGCAACTTGTCACCTCCTCTTAAATGTCTGTTTATCTGACTTCTGTTGAGACTGTTTATTCTGTTTTTTTTTTTTTTTTTGCCAAAATTGGATGTTGAGAAAGATAATCCATTGAGCAATTTGGAAAAGGGGCGGTTGGAAAATCTTTGAAACTCCCTAGATCAGCTCACCCCTTTCATCACACTTTTTGATCATCTCTGCAACGCATGGTCCAAACACTAAATCTCTAAGGAAGAATTTAAAATCTCATTTTTAAATCATCTGGTAGGGTCTGAGAATGCAGCCAAACAAACCTCGTTAAAACAATGGCCATAGCCACTGAAGAAGTATCAACAAATTCATATACACACCGCAAGCAATGAGTAGTGGCGTCTGCAATAGACGGAATTAAGTTATATAAAGCAGTATTTTTTTTCTTCAAAGAAGAAACTGTAGATAAAACATTCCTTATACTTTCATAATATGTCAGAACAAACTTTAACACATGAGTCTGGCGATTTAAAATTCTGAAAATCAAAGCTGCAGAAGTGTAAACTTTCTCGACAGTCCTGTCAATAATTTTTTCATCCTTATTAGAAAGAGTAAGATTGGAATTAACTGAGTGCTTATCAGAGGACTCACCTATGGCTATAGCTGCTAGGACAGGTTTGAGAATACTGTATAAAAATGTAAAAGGCTGCGGAACTTAATACATCCTCTCTGCCTTTTTAGGGTCAGCTGGCTGGCTATTAGGAAAATTGCAGGCAGTGAGACACACATCCTCTAAAGAAGACAAGACAGGAGGAAGTGTAGGTTCTATAAACTCCTTTGTAACATCTCATAGTTTTTTTTTGTTTGTTTTTTTATGAGGGACTGAAAAATCTCATTGTTTTCTCAATGAAATCACTGGGACATTTTAGCAATAGTTTCAGAGAAAGAGAACCTCCCACAAGAGGAACCAGAAATGAAGCTTTTCTCTGAGTCTGAATCAGAAATCTAAGGACAAAAGACTGGATATATGCCTGCATCTTTCTATTCAGATTCAGAATCTTGAATCTCTTCAGGAAAAGAGGCATCCCTCTCTCTTTTACCAGAAACTACTCTACACTAGGGATCAATATTGTGAATCAAACCCTAAGCCAGTCCTAGTAAACTACTCCTATCCAAAAAAATGTGAGGAGGAGTAGATACGTGTTTGGTTATCTGTTTATTTTTGACAGAACAATTGTGGCTAACTATGTTACTAATGGCAGCTGTTGCTTCCACAGGAATGGGTACAGCATTCTGACACACCAGGGAAATCTTCCCTGTTTCCTCTCCCACAACTGACAAGAGCTGATTTATCTTGCCCACTGACATAACTCCAACAGCAGCAGCAGATGTGGCTAACCCCACTTCCATAGTCTCTGTAGGTGCTACACCAGAGGGATTTGGGGAAAAAGATGAGTTGTCTGTTCTATAACAAATGGCCCCAGCAGAGTCACCCACCTGTGGATGAGGCAAATTGCTAACCTGTTTTGGTGGTAAAGGCTGTTTGTTTACTTGTTCTGTTCTGTAGCTGGAAGAAGGACCAAGCATGGGACCAACAATGTGTTCCATGGTCAAGCCGAAAATTATGGCTTTTTTCCCAGGGAAGACCAGCAGCTAATGCCAGAAAAACTAACGGTCCACAAAAGTTACTTTTTTGACAGAAAAAAATTACAGTAAAGTTACTTTTTTGACAGAAAAAAATTACAGTAGAAAACATTTTCAAACACTATGGTAGCACCACAATGGAAAATTAAGCACAATTTCTAAACAGAAAATATGCTATCAGTTAGTGTACAATACTTTACAACTGAAAGAAAAAACAAGTGCTTCATTTAAAACTACATTACAGTACATTAAAACACACTTCTAGCTTTAGAATAATTTTCCTGAATAGGAAATAATAAAACATCAGTAAATATAAGAAAATGGAATGGTTTTCCCCTAAGGGAACTTATTTGCCTAGCAAAGGAAAGAACAAACCGATCATCGATCCTTGAAATCCTCCAAGGCGCATACTATACTAAACAGGAAAGCTCTGAAGTTATTCACACCCAGACTTGTCTTTTAGCCAGATCTTCTCAGGATGCTTGGCAGTTTGGGCACATAGAAGGTGTCCTGAAGTTTTGGAAGCTGTCTGGCTGTTAAATCCTTGGCACGATATAACCTGTATAGCTAAGGCTACTGCAGCAATGATCAATATGAAGAACATGAACAGATTACAGTACAGTACAGTGCTTAACAGCAAGAATGTGATAACCAGTTAGGGTTGTACAGTATATACAGAAGAAAATAATAATCATTGATGGAGTGTATTTCAGTATGTGCAAAAGAAACGCAGTACTCACTGTCAGATTGTAGCAGTGTACTCACAAAAGAGGCACAGTAATCACTGGTTGAGTGAATTTCAATACCAATAAAAGGAATGTGGTAACATTAGGTAGACTGGAGTACAGTGCTCACAGAAGGAGTACAGAAATCACTGATGAAGAGGAGAGCAGTTCCTACAGAAGGAACAAGGAAATCATTGATGGAGTACAGCACAGTTTGGAGAGAAGAAAGATGGTAATCACTAATGACCTCAGTACCATGACTGAAAAAGGAACATGATAATTATTAATAGAGATCAGGACAGTAACTATGGAAGGAACAGTGTAATCCCTAATGGAGTACAGTATCTCCAGAAGTCATAAGGTAAAGACTGACCGGGTGCACAACAATACGTAGAGACAGACAATTATGTTCAAAAGCTGTTCTGAGCTTCCCAAACATTCTCCTGAGTCTGCCAAAATATTTCTAAGTTTTGCAAAGTTATTGAGTGTTATGAACACTTGTCAGGGTTGGTGAACTTATTTCCAAGGATTCCTGATATTGCAGGAATTATTACTTCTGTTGTAAAGCATATGTTGCTACACTTGAGCTCAGAGCCAGTTTGTTTTACAGTGGGAAGCAGAGAACTAAATTCAACCCATCCAAGGTGGGAATTACTAGTTGATAGGTCATTGTGTTTTTATCTGGTTGGCTTGAAGGTTTAACTTTATAGAAGTCTTTCATTCAGCTGGTATAAAAGAATTACATTTTTGTGGGATAGTGCTCATTTATTCAGAGCTTCCTTGTGCCTGGCTTGGACACCTGTAACTGCAAGACTTGGATTGCTTCTAAAACCATGTGGACCTACAAAGCTGATATAAGTATATTGTGCACTTGCTCTAACTGATTCAGTGATGTTGAACACTTCTGTGCTGCATTTATTTATTTTGTTGAATCTATCACTGTTTTTCAGCCTGCACTTGTTAAAGAAACTCCATCTGTTTGTTACTATACTACTCTTAGGTTGTTTTAACAGTTGTCTGATATTTCCTAACCTCCTCTGATACTCAGAAGCTGTTAACATTAACAGGGCCTCCCTACACACTTGTAGCAGAAGTGTGTAGCTTAAGATCCATCTGAGTTGGGGACTGTTGGAGAAAGGCTCAGTTTGGGACTTTCTTTCTGGTAGTTGTGTTAAAAGTATTTAAATTTGCCTGTATATAAGCCTTGCATTTGGGTGTGTTTGAGCTCAGTTTATCAGAGCTGCTCAATGTTTGGCAGCTTTAGCCAGAGGTCTGGAGTACATCTGCACTGAAAGCTAAGGCATCCACAGAAAAAAATTAAAAAATAAGTAATTTTAAGTCAGCACTATACTTTGTTAACTGTATTTAATTGAACTACTGCTTATACTGCTTCAGTTTTGCCATTTGTGACTGATTTTTACTCTGCACTTTGAAACTGTATTTCATTACCTTATACAACATAGGCTGGATTCAGACCTGCTAAATCTAGACTGTTTGGTATTACTGTGCTCTTAAACCAGCCATCTTACATTAAGAGGGCCTTCCTGCACCTTTGTGGCAGATGTGTGTAGCTCAGGACCCATCTAAGTAGAGGATTGCTGGAGAAATGTACAATTTAGGGCTTTCCCATTGGTGGTTAAAACTGTTTAAATTTGCCTTTATATAAGTCTCGCATTTGTTCAGGTTTGTGTTTAGTTTACCAGAGCTTCTAAATGTTTAGCAATTTTAGCCAGAGGTCTGGAGTGCAGTTGCACCAAACGCCAAGGCATCCACTGGAAAAAACTGAAAAATAAGCATATTTTAAGTTACCACTATACTGCACTTTGTTAACTGTATTTAATTAAATTACTGCTTAATTTTTGCTACTTATGACCAAATTCAGCTAGCCCACTTCCTTCCCATATACCAAATTCAGAAAAATCCTGCCACAATGGATGGGCAGTTTCCCATCATTTCTCCTCCCAGGTTGATTGATATGGGCATCCTGAAGCAATGTAGGAAATGTTTCATGTATACTGACAACTATTTACTGCTAAAGCAAACTGACATATGCAAATACACTGTAGAATTGGAGTCAATTCTGTCATATAAAAACAAACTAGACATCAACAGGTTGTCAGTACACATGCTTTACTCTCATGCAATCCTCACCTCTTACACAAAATAAGGCCACAACACATAAACCCACATATGCGGAGGTACTTATTAAAAGTCTACTAAATGCACACAACCCACACTCACCACTAAGCAAAAAGAAACCACTACACATATCAACACACACATCCATGTTTCAAGAAATAAGCCCCTAAGGCAAAACACATCAAATGTCTTGGTCATAGGTGACTACATTGTGAGACACAAAGATGTCCCCCTCACCAGACTGGACAAGAAGAAGGTCACGGTCAGTTGCCTATCAGATTCCAGGATCTAACAAATCATGCATGGACTCAAGTCACTCAACATTAAGTACCGTTATAACTCTGTCATAGTCGATGTTGGAGTGAATGACTTGAGATGTACTTCTCTGGACTATATGAAGAGAGACATGACAGAGCTCTCTGATTATGTGTCCCAGACAGGTATGTCCCTAGCTTTAAGCAGTATCCTATCTTCACCCTGGATGATGCCACAATATCAACAAAAAATGATTGATTTCAACAACTGGCTCAGCTTCTGGGGTCAGCCCATGGAGATCCAGTATCTGTTAGCATAGGAGGACAGGGTAGACAGACCTCGCTGCTTTGCTAGAGAGGGTCTGCACCTGTCCCACCTAGGCTTTTGGATGCCAGCAAAGGCTCTTGTCTTCACCATAGTGCCTTTTTTAAGCAATGTCAAAACAACAAATTTTCCAATAAAACAAAATCTAATCAAGACAAACTCAGGGTCATACTGCATAATTCTAGGAGTTTAAACATGAAACTGCACTCCCTGGAAGCAGTCCTCACCTTGGAGGATACTGACATCTGTACAGTTACGAGATATGGTTCAAGGCCACTGAGAGCATCCCAGCTTTGCAAGGCTACAATGCCTTCCACATGTTCAGACCTCAAAATGAGTGTGAAGGAACCAAAGATAGAGGTTTATCCATCTTCATTAAAACCAAATGTATTTCGAGAATGGTCAAACAGCATGACTCTCTCAAACTACTCTGTGTCCAATTAACTATTGGGTAAATACCATACTACATCATTGCTAGCTATAGATCCCCCACCATGAACCAGGATAAGCACACCACCTACTTGATTTACTATAATCCCCCGCCATACAGCCCAGCACCTTAGTCATGGAAGATTTCAACTACCCTTCCATAAACTGGGGGACATACATGAGCAAAAACATGCTTGCCCAGAGGTTCCTATACTTTGTTAACACAAATTCTCTGGAACTGATGATATGCACCCCCACTAAGGACTCTAATTTAAAGGACATAGTACTCAACAACATGGGGGGGGTCATTGTACTTCCCCATGCGTGATGCCTTCCCTGATTAAGTCAGACCAGTCTTGTTTGAAGTAACTACTGGAACTGACACCATCATAGGAACAAAAATTATAAAAAAAATTACCAAAGCTGACTACACCTAATAAGTGATGGTAAAAAAGCTTCATGCCACCAACAATTGCAGCCATCAACGATCACTATGCATCAGTATACGCAAATTCCCTGTACAAACACTTAAGTGACTGCATAAACTCTGCTGTACATAACAGGATGAAAATCAGGTCTTCCCATGAAAACAAGACACTGTGCTGGACTTCATGTATAAACAGATTATATAACAAGAGGAAGAAACTGTTGTCCAAAAGCAAGAGGCATATCACTCTGCAAAAGAATTGTTCCCCCCTAAGCCTTAACAAGAAAATCAGAAATCTTGTAAAGTCTTCTAAAGCAAATTATGAAACTAAAATCACATCCCTAGCCAAGGATAATCATAAGGCATTCTTTAACTATGTCTGAAGTCTAAAATTGAATGCCCAGCTATGTGCTGAACTTGTTGTATATGGGATCACTCATACTACACAGGAAGATATCACCAACAGATTCAGTGCAGACTTCACCCCCCTATCCCCACCTACCATATCACAAAGCATACCTGACACCAGCCCTCTGCCTAGTATCTCTAGAAAACAGGTCATCTTTGTGCTTACCAAGGCCAAAAAACATGGCCTCAATGCAATCAGATAATATCCCATGTTGGTTACTAAACAATCTAAAAACAAGATCTAATTGATCCTACTTGGCGTTCTCTTTAAACATAGCTTGAGAACTGGCTATGTTCCTGCAGAATGGAGAACAGCAACAGTAATCCCACTGCATAAGGGGGGGGGCACCGACTGACCCATGGAACTACAGACCCATAAGGCTAACCAGCCTCATCTACAAGGCCATGGAAAGAAGTATAACAGACCTTATCAACAGGACATAGCCAACCTCCAAATGCTAGACCCAACCCAGTTTGTCTTCATTAATGGTTGAATGTGCTTATTAAACCTGGTAGACTTCTTTGTGAATTTCATCAAAGCCATGGACAAAGGTAAGACATTACACACAGCCTATCTTGACCTTTCCAAGGCTTTCAACACAATTCCTCACTTTGGCATCATTGAGAAACTCACCCAGATAGGGACTAACCCTTACATTACTAGATGGGTATCCAACTGGCTCACTAACAAAACACACTCTGTCAAAACTGGTGACTCTACCTACACCAGTAGACCCATCACCAGTGGAGTACCACAGGGGTCTGTGCTGGTCCTCTTACTGTTTGTCATCTATTTCTCAGAAATCTAGGCAAATGTAGATGGCTCACAAACTTAGCTCATGATTATAAACTGGGAGCAATCACTGAGCCCTCCAACAATGTCAACATATTATAAGAAGGGCTAACCTAAACAAATGATTTGTGACAAAGCCATGGTCTAAATCTAAATGCAAAAAAATACATTATTATTCCCTTTGGAAAAACAGAATTCCCTACAATTTACAATATTGATAGAAGTGCCCTGACTTCCAACCCAGTGGTGCGAGACTTGGGAACACAGGTTGAAAGCAATTTGAACTTTGTCCACCAAATTTCCACAGTGCACCTCATAAGCAAGGGCATAGCATCCAGGTCAAGGGGTGTTATAACTCCACTCTACACGACCCTCATCAGGCCACTAATAGAGTATAATGCACCCTTTTGTATGTACCTCACCAGACACCTGCAGCAGCTGGAGAGACCTCAGAGATTTCTCACAAAAAATTATAGGGACTATAAGGCCCTGTCACTTTACTCTGTATCTTATAGACTGCTGAGATGAGACCTGAGCCTGGCCTATAGGGCAATCTCCAACCCTGTCCTAACAGAAATGCTGCACAACCACATGTCAAATGGCACAAAAGTCACTAACTCTAGAGATATCAACCTAGCTTCTGACATTAACAGAACATGCTGGAGAGCTAGATATGTCTCCCTAAATCTGCTGCTTCTCTGGAATAGACTTTCTATTCACATAAAACAGAGCCACTCACTGACCATATTCAACTATAACCTGGATAATTGGATGGGAGACTCCAAATTCACCCCTGGGGTGGCACTAATGTCATTCATGGACAGGGTTAGCTGGTGTTGATCGCAGACCTGCTCTGTTCATAAATTCATTCTGCGAACTACCCAAAAAGAAAAACTGGGTATACTTGGGATTAACACCACAAAATAATGCTCCTGATGGTCAGTAAAGACAAGGAAATGGTTGTATACAGCCATTTCCTTGCCTTTATTGAATACAGCCATTTCCTTGCCTTTATTGACCAATGGGAGTCTTATTTTGTTCATAGGTTCATAGGTCCATAGGTAGATACTAGGCTATCGGCCCAAGGGCCTAAGTAAGCCTAGCCAACAAGGTTCCCTAGCTTACGTCATCCAAGAAAGTTAATTTCCTGTGCTGCTGTTGAGTAGAGCCACAGAAGTGATTCCCGGTGTGTATTTCCTATTTCCCATCCACTCATCAAGATTTTTCTTGAACGGTGCTAATGAGGAGCTTTGCTTGACATAGATGGGTAGCTTGTTCCACAGCATAGGAAGTCTCTGGGACAGGAATCTATCCCTCCAGCATGTCCTGTTTATTGTGGTGACAAGGTTTAGGTCCCTAGAGCGTGTAGCTCGGAGGGATTGGGATTTCTTAAGGTGTAGCATGTCCAACAGCTCTGGGTTTAACAGAGCTTTATATGTTAGGCAGAGATCTTGGAGTAGGCAATATGCTGCAGAGAAAAGCTGGAGTTTTTTGAGACGGTCACTGTAGGGCATCTGTTTGAGGCCAGTAATCCTCTTTGTGAGGTACTTCTGTGGCCTTTCCAGCTGCTGCAGATGTCTTGTGAGGTACATTCCAAAAGGGGCGTTGTACTCTATAATGGGTCTAATAAGTGCCAAGTAGAGGGGAACAATGACCTTTTTTCCTGGAGGAAAATCCTTTTGTGATGAGGTGTGCCTCATAGAAGGATTTCCTGACTACTGTGGCAATATGATTATCAAAGGAGAGACTACTGTCCACCTGGGACCCAGGTGGACTACTGTCCACCTGAGTCCCAAGGTCTCTTATCAGACATTCGGCATTAAGTAGACTGCTGTTTATGTGGAAGTTCACAGGTACAGAGTTTTTACCAAAGGGGATGACAATGCACTTTTTGGCATTGAGCTTGAGGTCATGCCTCTGACACCAGGCATCTGTCTCAGTGAGGCCCTCCTGTAGGATGTCCACATCATTTGGAAACTCGACTATGGCTCCTAGTTTGCAGTCATCTGTGAACTTAGTTAGCCAGAGGCCTTCTGTGTTAGCCTGTACTTCAGAGACGTAGATACCAAACAGGAGAGGTCCCAGGACTGAACCCTGTGATACTCCACTTGTCACTGGTTTGAAGTCAGATTTGGAGTCTGCAACTTTTACAGTGTAGGTTCTGTCAGTGAGCCAGTTGACAACCCATCTTGTGACGTAGGGATTTATACCTAGTTTAGTGACTAACTATAATTCCAGAACGAGGGATGGTGTCGAAAGCCTTGGAGAGGTCAAGATAGGCTGTGTGAACCACCTTACCCTCATCTATGACTTTGGTGACTGGCTCAAAGAAGTCAGTCAGCTTCAGAAGGCATGATCTGCCTTTCACAAACCTGAACTGGGTGGGGTCCAGAGTTTGGAGGTTACCAATGTCTTTGTTTATGAGTTCCATGATGATACGTTCCATGGCCTTGCAGACCAGGCTCATCAGGCTAATAGAGCGATAGTTACCAGGATCAGTGGTGGCTCCCCCTTTGTGGAGTGGTGTTTTTGCTGTACTTTCCAATATTGGTTTACACTTTTTTGTGTGGATACTTGGGATTGACATGGCTAGATCTGTAAAGGGATTAGGGCCACTAGCCTAATAACCTCCTATGAACTTATGAATTTATATTTATTGATGTATTGTAGGTCAGTAACTACAAAAGAAACACAGCAAAACTGACAGAAGGAATAAGGGCAGCACAGATGAAGTGGAGGGTATACAGAGGTAGTACCCTAATTACTGACTAGGAGAAGTGCAGTTTAGTACCTGCAGAGCTAATACAGTAATCACTGTGTGTGATACTGTACCTACACAGATAGTACAGGAATCACAGACTGTGTGCTGTACAATATCTACAGAGGTAGCACAGTAATTTCAGACTAGAATTACAATAACTGCAATGGTACTACAGTAATCACTGTGAGCAGTGCAGTACCTGCAGAGATAGTACAGTAATCACTGTGTGCACTGCAGTACCTACAGAGGTAGCATTGTGATTACTATGTGTAACACAGTACCTAGAAAGGTAGTACAGTAATCACTGATTGTAAGCAGTACAGCACTTACAGAGGTAGTACAGTAATCACAATTAGCAGTACATTCACAATGAGCAGTACAGTACCTGCATAGATAGTATAGTAATCACTAGGTGTAATACTGTATCTACAAGTAGTACAGTAATCATTGTGAGCAGTGCCTTAACTACAGAGGTAGTACAGTAGTCATTGTGTGCAGTACACTACCTACAGGCATAGTACAGTAATCACTGTGTTCTGCACAGTACATACAAGGTAGTACAATAATCATTATTAGTAGTACAGTACCTGCAGAGGTAGTGAAGTAATCACTGTGTGCATTACAGAACCTACAGAGGTAGTACTGTAATCACTATGTGTAATACTGTATCTACAGATGTAGTGCAGTAATCACTGACTGTAAGCAGTACAGCACTTACAAATGCTGTGCAGTAATCACTTTGAGCAGTAGAGTACCTACAGAAGTAGTACAATAATCACTGTGTGCAGTACAGTAACTACAAACATAGTACAGTAATCACTGTGTGTAGTACCGTACCTATACACGTAGTACAGTAATCACTGCATGCAGCACAGTACCTACAGTGGCAGTACAGCAATCACTGTTTGCAGTACAGTACCTACAGTGGTACTGCAGTAATTACTGTGTGTAGTACAGTACCTGCAGTGGTAGTACAGTAATCACTGTGTTCAGTAGAGTACCCACAGTGGTAGTACATTCATCATTCTGTGCAGTACAATGCCCATAGTGGTAGTACAGCAATTACTGTGTGCAGTACAGTAACTGCAGAGGTAGCACAGTAATCACTTTGTGCGGTACAGTACCCAGAGAGATAGAACTGTAATCACTATGTGTAATACCATACCTAGAGAGGCAGTACAGTAATCACTTTGTGCAGTACAGTACCTGCAGAGGTAGTACAGTAATCACTATGCGCATTGCAGTGCCTACAGTAGTAAGACAGTAATCACTGTGTGTAGTATAATACCTGCAGTGGTAGTACAGTAATCACTGTGTGTAGCACAGTGTCTGCACTGATAGTACAGTAATCTCTGTGTGCAGTACAGTACCTACAGTGGTAGTACTGTAATCACTGTGTGTACTATTGTACCTACAGAGGTACAGTAATCACTGATTGTAAGCAGTACAGCACATACTGAGGTAGTACAGTATCCTCTGTGAGCAGTACAGTAGCTAGAAAGGTAGTTCAGTAATCACGTGAGCAGTACAGTACCTGAAGAGGTAGTACAGTAATCACTGTGTGGAGTACAGAACCTACAGTGGTAGTACAGTAATCACTCTGTGCAGTACAGTACTTGCAGAGGTATTACAGTAATCACTGTGAGCAGTAATCATGGCTTGTAGTACAGTACCTATGGAGGTAGTGTAGTGTAATATTATATCTAAAAGTAGTACTGTATTCACTGTGAGCATTATAGTACCTAGACAGCTAATACAGTAATCACTGTGTGCAGTACAGTATCTGCAGAGGTAGATCAATAATCACTGTGTGCAGTACAGTACCTACAGAGGCAGTGCAGTAATCATGGTGGGCAGTACAGTACCTACATATGTAGTACAGTAATCACTGTGTGCATAACACTATCTAGGGTGGCAGTACAGTAATCATTGTGTGTAGTACAGTAACTATAGTAGCAGTACAGTAATCACTGTGTGCAGTACAGTACCTGCAGAGACAGTAGAGTAATCAATGTGTGCAGTACAGTATGCACAGAGGTAGTAATATAACTGACTGCATTCAGTAAAGTACCAGAGGTATCCAATAATCACTGACCAGGTGCAGATGAAGTACAGCAATCACTGAACAGATGTAATACTGAACCTACACAGGTAGTACAGTAATCACTGATGGACTATAGCGAGTTCTTACAGAAGGAGCAGAGGAATCACATACTGAGTGCAGTACTATACCCAAGTAGGTAGTACAGTAATCACTGACTGGGTGTTTTTACTATACCTAGAGATGTAGCACATAAATTACTGATGGTGTGCAGTGCTATACTTAGATATATGAACCTCACACTGAGCACACTAGTGTACATAGCCAGGTTGCACAGTAATGACTGAGTATAATACTGTACCTAGAAAAGTAGCACAGTAATCTGAGGAGTACAGTACAGTACTTACAGAAGGAGTATAGGAATCACAGACTAAATGCAGTACTTTACCTACATAGCTGCACACTAATCACAGATGAAGTAGAGTGCAGCATACCTCTTAAACTCGTAGTAAAAGAAATCTGCACAAAGCCTAACATAATGCAGGAACAAAGGATCAAAAAGTGGGACATATTTTAAATATTGCTCTTATAAACAGAAAGTTGCTATAATAACATGATTTGTATTAGCATGCATTTTCTAAAGGATATGAAGTCTGAAACTCAACTCAGTCCCATTATTTAGTGACTTCAATCCTTAGATCATCCCAGTGATTTGTCAAAAAAACATAATTTTTATGAGGAACAGGCCAAAAATGTGAGGCAAAAGTCTGGACATTCTGTAATAATCTGTACAGCTGAGAGGTATGCAGCACGTCAAGTGATACATGACTCACAGAATGAGTGCAATACTGTATCTACACATGTAGTACAGTAATCACTGATGATGTACAGTGCAGTGCTTACAGAATTACAGGAATCATGGACAGAATGTGGTGCTTTATTCATACAGGTAGTACTATAATCATTGACTGGGTGTAGTACTGTACCTACACAAGTAGAACTGTAATCAATGACTGGGTGTAATACTGCATCTGCACAGGTAGTACAGTAATCAGTGACTAGATGTAATACTGTGCTTTGAGAGGTATCGCAGTAAGCAGTTAAGGTGTACAGTACAATATGTACAGATGAACAGGAATCACAGACAGAGTGCAGTGCTGTATCTACACAGATAGTACAGGAATCACACATTGGGTGTGATACTATACCTAGAGAGGTAGTACAGTAATCACTGATGTCATAAGGAGGAGTATTTACAGAAAATAGGAATCACAGTCTGAATACAGTACTGTACCTGACAGGGTATAATACTCTACCTACAAACACAGTATAGTAATCACTGACAGGGTGTAATACTCTACCTACACATGTAGTACAGTAATCACTGACTTGGTATAACACTGTAACAACACACATAGTAAAGTAGTCACTGACTGGATGAAATACTGTGCCTAGAGATGTAGCAAGAAAGCACTTATGGCGTACAGTGTAGTACTTACAGAAGTACAGTAATCAAAGAATGTGTGCTGTACTGTACATACACAGGTAGTACAGGAATCACAGTCTGAGTGCAGTCCTGTATTTACACACATAGTACAGTAATCACTGACAGGGTAATACTCTACCAACACTCGTAGTATAGTAATCACTGGCAGGTTATAATACTATACCTACAGATTTAGTACAGTAATCACTGACAGGGTATAACACTGTACCAACACAGGTAGTACATTAATCACTGCCTAGGTATAATACCGTATCGACACAAGTAGTTCTGCAATCACTGACAGATTGTAATACTATATGTACACAGTTAGTACTGTAATCAATGCCTAGATGTAACACTGTACCTACACAGGTAGTACAGTAATCACTGACAGATTGTAATACTATATGTACACAGTTAGTACTGTAATCAATGCCTAGGTATAATACCGTATCGACACAAGTAGTTCTGCAATCACTGACAGATTGTAATACTATATGTACACAGTTAGTACTGTAATCAATGCCTAGATGTAACACTGTACCTACACAGGCTTGTGCAATAATCACTGAGTGGGTGTAATACTGTACCTACAAAGACAGTACCGATGGCATAAGCTGCAGTACTTACATAAGTACAGAAATTACAGAATGAGTGCTGTACTTTACCCACACAGGTAGTACAGTAATCCCCGACCGTATTCAGTACAGTATCTGCGCAGGTAGTACAGTAATCACTGAGTGTATGCAGTAGAGTACCTATAGAAGTAGTACAGAAATCACTAACTGGTTGTAATACTGTATATACAGAGGTAGTACAGTAATCACTGACTGTATGCAGTACAGTACCTACAGAGGTAGTACAGTAATCACTAACTGTACACAGTACAGTACTTACAGATGTAGTATAGTAATCACTGACTGTATGCAGTACAGTACCCATTGACGTAGTATTGTAATCACTGACTGAGTGTAATACTATACCTATACAGGAAGCACAGTAATCACTTACAGGTTGTAATCCTGTACCTACACAGGTAGTACACTAATCACTGGTGGTATACAGTGCAGTACTTACAGAAGGAGAGCAGGAATCATAAACTGAGGGTGGTACAATGCCTGCCTAATGATCACTGTGATCAAAATGAGAATGCAGGATGGAGATGTAGGATGGACAGCAGGAATAGTAGTAGCATTACTGAATATGCTTTCAGATGGAAGGTGCATGGTCTCAGTCTGTAATCCTTGTACTTTCATAGACATACATCTGACATGATGCATATCTTTGACATCATGATTGTATTAACAAATCACCTATATGCCATCTACATTAACTATTGGGGAAAATGTAAGTAATGGTTAGGGGAAGTGCACCTTCTCTAACACTTTTTAAGAAATGTTATACTTCCAGAATGTACTCTAGACAAACAGCATGATACCCCTCAAGCAGTACAGTAAACTGGTTGACTCACTATAGATGAAACAATGCACCTCATGAACATTTTCAGCAGAAACTGTAATAAGTATAATCTCTGTTTTATTTTTATTTGCAATATCTGACTGTTCTACTTATATGTTATATATGTACTTTGAAGTGTGTGTGTGTGTGTGTGTGTGTGTGTGTGTGTGTGTGTGTGTGCGCGCGAGCGCGCATGTGCATGTGTGTGTTTTCTGAAAGGGAAAGTCACTATCAACAGAGGAATTAATCTTTGCAAGTAATCATTAAGTGGGATTTATTGTGGCACGTACATACATAAATGCAACTCACATCAATACAAATTACACAGAAACCATTTACTGCTAAACTGCATTTTCAGCACACCTTACTAAGATGTAATCAGAATACCGATTTCTTTTATAATATTGGAAACTGAATTTGCTCCTTTAAATTAAAGTCAACTAAATGACAATTTCACTACATTCTGTATACAGAATAAGAGATTCCATACTTTAAATCTAAATCTGTGTGATACACAATTAGTTTCAAGCAGTAATGGCTAATATTAGAAAACATTTATAAATTATGTATTTTAAAGTACTGTTTTATTTTCTTACTTTGTCCCCTGTCAGTAATATCTGATTAGCGCTGAATAAGTGCATTAACTATATATAAAAATACATTTTTCTTAATGCAAATAAATAGCAGAGATCATACAGTACAGACTAACTAAATATAAAACAGAATATATAATACATATCATTATCAAAGGAGGTTGAATCACTACATTTATTTATAAGCATTTAATTAAGACTATATGAGGGTCTTGATGCTTAAAGCCTTTAGGGACAAACATATATATATATATATATATATATATATATATATATATATATATATATATATATATATAGATGTATACGCACACACAGCCCTACAGCCCCACATTTACACTGAGATGGAATTAAGGTGTAAAGATTTCAGACTTCTGAGGAACCATAAATATATAATGCAAGGTTCTGGACCACATTCAGTGAAACTAAAAGGGGTTTGATTGCCTAATAGAGTCTGGATACATTTTTGGGCTCCCAGAAGTATAACATTTCACAAAATAGAAAGAGGCCTCATAGAGTGTTTTTTACTCGTCTATCTGTAGATAGATATGAATGCATATGGGACACAGATAAAGCAGTAAACATGTTACCTGCATTCTGTTTGCCAAAAGCACATGAACATGAGACAAGCAAAGTGTAATCTAATAGATATGAAATCTATTATGATGTTTATTCGAGTTAAAGCATCTATTTTACAACTGATGTTAGTGTTCACATCACGCCCATCTTCATAAAATATCTTGCAATTTGTAGTTAAAGAAAATAGGAAATTAAAAAAAAAACTTAAGCAATTCCTGCAAAATAAATGTATAAATTTGATATGCTGCTTTAGGGATGCTGGTTAATTGTTACAACACAGCATAACTAATTTCTACTATATTCTTGTACATGCTGTAAATATCATTTTAACTCTACATAATCACACTGCTGAACATTTGGCAAAAAAGCATCTACCTCTGTAAATGCAGAGGTAAGGTACTTGCTACATATGCATGTACATTATAATATTTTGTATTGATGTTTTTATTTAATATGCTATATAAATGTATTTGTTTCTTGTTTTTTTCTGTATATCTGTAGACATGTCAGGACAGAAAAGGGTATTAAAATGTAGAATGAAATAAAAATAATGTCACTGGATCAAACGTAAAATAAAGGACCATTAATTGTTTATTTATTTGGTATTTAACTTAGTGTTGCCCTTCAGCTTAGGAAACAGATTTCAGTTTACTAAATACTGAGATAACTGTAAAAAGTGCAAAGTACGTGTTTACTTTCAGCAAAACAGAGTATAATGTATCACACCGCCTGATCGTCAGGGGGAGTTTATTTCAGAAGTGGGAAAGGTGCTAAGTAAAGAAGCTCTGCCTCTCTGTCCTGTGTTATTTATCTGCTGTGGAAGATAGAGATGACTGATTCTGGTGTTTGTGGGACAGTCTGACTTGTGTACATGCAAGAAATCCAGCACCATTTGGTCCCTAATTGTATGGAAGGCAAGCCATAGGTCTCCACTTATGAGTCTGCTTGATCTGAATATAGGGATAGTGATTTGATTCTTATCCTGTCTAGTAACTTATAGGTTTTAAACCAGTGATCACCTTAGTTAGGAACTTATGGGTTCTTTCTTATTGTTTAATATAGTTAGTGAGGTGTTTCTCAAAGGGGTGTCGTAGTCAATAATTGGCATAATCTATATGCGGACAATCATCTCTTTAGATCTGGATGATATACCTTTGGTAATTTGCAGCATTAAGTTGAAGGATTTCCTCAACACTATCATAACATAATGATCAGTGGAAAAGGATTTATTAATTCAAGTTCCAAGGTCCCAAATAACATTTGCATTTTGAAGTGGGGAACTATTTATGTCATACAATAAATGATGAGGTTATCTAACAAATGTGACAAAATCTGCACTTTTTTAGCATTTAATTTAAGTCCATTTTAAGTACAACAGGTATTTATGAGTTCTTGCTGAGGAGCTTTGCGCGTCAAAGGGAGATTTGACAATGATTCGTAATTTGTAGTCATCTGCAAATTTAGTTAATCACGGATCTTGGTTCTTGTCTGGAGACTGTAAAAGTAAATGCCAGCACTGAG
Organism: Protopterus annectens; assembly: GCF_019279795.1. Taxonomy (NCBI): domain Eukaryota; kingdom Metazoa; phylum Chordata; order Ceratodontiformes; family Protopteridae; genus Protopterus; species Protopterus annectens. The sequence continues at coordinate 283,253,331 of NC_056738.1, forward strand.
CCCCATGTTACATCACTGGTTGCCTTCACACTTCCTCAAGCTGTACTTGCCAACCACACCATGTTAATACTCCCACAGAAGATTGTTTCTGTTACAGACCACTGACCAATCCTTCAAACTAGCCAGACAAGTAAGAGCACTGCATCTTGATAATTTTGTTTCCTGCAGACATGCAGTCCCTACTTATTTATTTATTTATTATTTATTTTATTTATTTATTTTACATTTGTTGACCGGACTAGTCCAGCTGGATATATGTCCATTTTCAGTAGAGGCCCGGAGAGAAAAGCTCCAAGACAGATACAAACAGCCAATAAGTAATTGTTACATAAAAAAAACAATAAGTAGATATAGAAGATATTATATACATTTAACAGTAAATAACATAAAATTATATACAAAGTTTAGAGCAAGATAATATAAATATGCTAGTGGCTAAAAAATAGTATCCAGGTTCTTACTAGATGCTTATCATTGCACTACAGAAGATTAAATTAGTGGAGAGAGAACAGCTAGAAAATATATTAGTAGCATTAACTTGGAGGCAATGAATATCGATAAATATACAGGCCAGTTTTATTTTGGAATTTAGGCCCTTTCCATTCTATGTGAGCAACTTAGCCAGCATTCCCTATTAACTAGTTCTGTGTGGAGTACAGTAAAAAGTGGATAAAGCATCTCAGATGTAGGCATTGCTATCATTATGGGCAAGTGCATTCGTCCAGCTTAGCATAGTCCACCCCGCCCAGGAGCTGAATGTACAGCTACCACTGATTTTAGTCTTTGTTAATGTGCATAAAACCTCCTTCAGCCAGTAGTCTTGTCCTGTAGAGTTAACCTGATTTGTATCAGTTACCAGACCAGGGTTTCTGCCACAAGGTCTCCACCTGTTACACCAGACGAAACCAAAGTAATGTGACACATAGGAGTTGCATCCACATGGTTTACCCACTTCTGCACCACAAGAAAAAAAAAGAGGGTGTATTCAAAAAAAAACTTTTTGGTGCTACTTTCAGTCTGCAGCCTTTACAAACCAAACACATTCCTTAACATTATACTAAATTATTACATACTACAATCATAGACGGTAAGTACTAACACCTCCCAGTGCATTGTTACAAGCATCTCCCAGCCAGGTGTGTACCAACAATCACAAGCTAATTTCAAGCTCTTAAGCCAGAAATAGCCATCCCACAATCAGTGGCATATAATGCTGTTGTTACAGGTACATCAATCACAACTTGCATCAGATCCAAAGACAGAACATCTTATTATACTGTTCTCAACAAATGAAACCACACATTATTCCTTTAACCAAGTGTTTAATTAGGAAAAGAGGATGCAGAAAGTTAGGATCAGTTTCTAACTTTACTTAATTGCCCAGTATTGACATAGAGATTATGGGTCCTAGTCTTAGAAGGATAAGATGGCTTCCAGACTGAGGGCCCAGACACATTCCAGAACAGAATAGATTACTTGTACCTGCATATATTTTGGACCACTCCTGGTTATTTCACTGACTGAAGTCAGTCCCCAGGTATAGGTTTAATTAAGAGGGTCCTCCAGTAAGTATTCAGGTTGGTGATGGTCCTGTTGCCACAAATGACACAGCTTACACCAAAACAACAAGTGAGGAGCATGCATACACCAAAACACCATGTGCCAGAGCATGCTTACACCAAAACAACATGTGTAGTAACATGTTTATACCAAAACAACATGTGCAGTAACATGTTTATACCAAAAGAATGTGCAGGAGCATGCTTATACCAAAATAACCTGTGCAATAACACGCTTATTCCTATTATACAATAGCTAGTACATGTACTCATCACCCTAATTCTAGGGACCAAAGTACTATTACCTCAACTTTAAGGACTGATCTTCATTTCTATGCTTCATAACAAACTTCAGTGTTTTTTTTTCTATTCCTTGGGATGATACTTAATAAACTATTTTTAACATCTTTATTTAATTATCACTTAAAACATAGGCAAGCAAACATTTATATAAATGAAAACAAACCATATTAACATGGGTCCGAGTCTAATTATCAAAAGTACGTTTTATAGAAATGTACATGATTGAACTCACTTTCGCGAAAGTGCATTTTGTTGAAAATTCACTTTCGCTGAAAGGTAACTAAGCAAGCAGTCATTTGCATGTAGATTTAGCTGTATATCAACGTGTACTGTTGATTGTACAACTAAGCAAACTGTTGCTTAGATTGCGGTACAGCATGGATAAGGGAATATTCCCTCTTCCTCACTGTAGTGCGATCTCGTAGTGAGAATATTAAAGTAAGGGGTGGGGGTGCAGGGGGGCTTGGCCCATGCAAAAACATGAGTACTGTTTTATTTTTTTAGTTTTTTGGCATGTTGTTTTTTTATTGTTTTTTTTTTTTTGTGTGTTTTGTTTTTTTGCAAAAGTGCATTTTCGATAATATGCATTTTTGCGAAAGTGAGTTAGATCTTGTACATTTCAGTGAAACACTTTCAATGTATCAGTATTGACATGTTACAAGTTATAAGCATTAAACAGCATGCATGTTTTATTTATTTATTGTCTAACTATCATTAATTCAATATTACATAAATTGCTAAATTTTTGCCTATCCTTAAATATGGTGCAGCGGTTAGCATTGTCACCTCATAGCAAGAGGCTATCTGGTTCAATTCTCGGCTGGAGTACCTTCTGTGTGGAGTCTGCATGTCCTCCCTGTGGTTGAGTGAACTTTAAAGACATGCAGGTAGGTGCGTGCATGAGTGGATGTGCCTTCTTTGAAGGTTGGGTGCCGGGCTGGCAACTCGACACCGTAAAAATGCACTGCCAACCATAAGCGGACTGGTAATCCACTGTGGTGACCTCTAACCAGGAAAAGCCGAAAGACATTACTTAAATATTACTCTTCCTCCAAAACATTATTCTGTATGTACAATTCCCACAATTTCCATTTTGTAATATGTAATTTGCACTTACCCTTTTCTAAAGATCCCACTTTCAGTTCTTTTATCTCAGTTACAGTATTCAGTACTTTCAATACAGTTGGTTTAGACTTTGATTTTCATTTTCTCGTAACTGCTTTTTTGGTAGCCACCAGAATTAAACATATGAAGGCCTTACTATGCCAATGCAACTCGCATCTTGTACCCTGATTCAAAAAAATAATTTCCTTAGTTACACCCATTTGTTTATCCAATATTTCTCTCAGAGTACTCTGGAGGGAATTTTTGAAGTCTGTCAACTCATTACACACCTGAAACAATATGCTCCAGATTATCTCTGCCTTCCCCATCACACAAACACTTGCCATCTATCTGACAAAAAATTCTTTAGAGTCTACTTGGGGCATAAAAATACCTTTGCAAACACTTTCAAGCAAAAATCCTACATCTTGTAGACTGTTACCTACCTGGGAGCCATACATACTGTACGCCCTCCCATTGTTAGCCTGTGAATTGATCCAATCTCTTTTCCCAGCCTTTTCTGGACTTGTCTGATTGATTCCTATAGTTCTCTTGCAATATTTTATATGGCCTACTTATCCCTTTTTACCAGCAGCTTCTGCACTTGATTCAACTAAAAAACTCTACCAATCTACCTCAACAGGTCTTTCACCTAAGATTTGCCTATCTCTTTCTCTTTGCTTATACTCTGATATCAGTTAACAAACTATGCTGGTCATATATTACCTGTGTATTCGGCAAATTACACTGTCGCATTATTTGTGGCAATCATGCTTGCAGTACACAAATGTGTCTTTAGCAAAGTACACTGTTCAAACATCTGTAGCAACCAGGCATATCACTAGCAAGAAGTATTCTTCAATTAATTTGGTACTCAGGCATGCATTACAGAACTGTACCTCAAGGAAATAGAACACTTTCATTATTTGTGGCATCCTTACCAGCACTGCCCTGCTACTTTTAATATATTACTTTTATATACGATACTTTTAATACATTGTACAGTCCTTGCTTTACAACTAATCTATCAAGTACTTTTTATTGCATCTAACTTAACACCTCCAAACGCAGTAAACACTATCGCATATGCTGATCCCTGTACAGCCATATTGATAGCTGTGTAGGGTGACCTTTGGCCAATCATATTAAGAATGAGACAAACTCAAAAGGCAAGCCATCCTGGTGGAATCACAATATCGCTCTGTTATACAATAAAAGAAAAAAAAATCTTGGCCAAGAGCACCATGAACGAAGGCCAACACACTAAAAAAAACCCTGACCAATCTAAATAGGCAGCTAAGAGCATTAATTAATACTTCAAAGGCTAAATTTGAAGAAAAATTTGCTTCTCAGGCAAAGGACAAACATAAAGCTTTCCACAGCTAAGTCTGTAACCTCAAGGGAAATACACAACAATAGACAGAACTTACTTTAAATGGCATCACCCAGACTGAACCAGAGGGCATTGCCAACCTTTGAGCTGACAGGTTCAGCTCAAATTTCTCCCCCGCTCTCCCCTGATAGTCCAAAGGAAATACCGCATACCACAATCTCCCAACCATTACTAGGGAACATGTCTTCAATGCACTTTCCAAGGCCAAAAACACTGCATCAATAGGCTCCAATAACATCCCTGGATGATTACTAAATAACATGAAACCTGACCCCTCTGGTCCATTTGAATCACTTTTCAAATGTAGCCTACAGTCAGGTTTTGTGCCCAAGGAATGGAAAACAGCTACATTCATTCAACTGCACAAAGGAGGTCCAACCACTGATCTGGGTAACTACAAACCCATAAGCCTGACCATCCTCATATGTAAGGCCATGGAAAGAATCATCATGGACATGATAAATGAGGACAACCTGCAAATGCTAGACCTATCACAGTTTGGCTTTGTTAAAGAAAGGTCATGGCTAGTAAATATGGAGGACTTCTTTAAGAGGATCATCAAAGCCATGGATGAGAGCAAGACTGTGCACACAGCTAACCTTAACCTGGCCAAGGCATTTGATACAATACCCCACATAGGCATCATAGACAGGCTCACCAAAATAGGTATAAACCATTTTATCACCCACTTGGTAACCAACTGGCTCACAGATAGGACCCAGGAGGTCAAAATAGCCACCTCCACCAAGAGGCCAGTCACTAGCAGAGTCCACCAGTGCTCAATACTGGCCCTACTCCTTTTTGGCATCTATTTCTCTGAAGTGGAAGCAAATACTGAAGGTTTACAGCTGACTGAGTTTGCAGATGATTGTAAACTGGGGGTTATTATCAACTCCCCTGAAGACACAAGTATTCTTCAAGATGGCCTATCTCTGACTAACAAATAGTCTTAAACTCTGTGCTAAGAAATGCATAATTTTACCCTTTGGGAAGTGAACTATCCCGGCTAATTAACATGCTGATAATATGCCTATAACCCAGTGTTTAAGGATCTGGGTATGCATGTATACCGTAACCTTACCTTCAACCACCATTTGGCCACAATGGTGAGGCAATCCTTTTATGTTGTGCATCTTATAAGTAAGGGCATGGCATCTAGGTTCAAAGAGGTCATTATCCCACTGCATTTTGCCCTTATCAGATCAATTGGATCCCCTTCATAAAATCAACTCAACAGAAAGTCAAACATCATATGGTTGCGACCATAAGATCAACTTTCTGAAATGTCAAAGCCTTTGTATGGAGATCATAGTACAGTGGGAATCGGGGAATTTACCCTTTTCCTCACTGTAGTCTGATCTGGGAGTAAGTATATATAATATGCAGGGGGTGTGGGGGTGCAGCCCACCCCACATGGGGTGTAGGGGGGGCTTGCCCCCCCTTCAAAAATGTAGATTTTTGTTGTTTTTTGTGGTTACATTTTTCTGAAAGTTGATCATATGGTCTCGACCATTGAAGTTCAACTTTCTGTTTAGTTGATCTTCTGAACTAATTCTAACCAATCAGAATACAATGCTCCCTTTGGTATATGCAGCAACTAGACTGACATCAGAGGTCCCTTACAAACAGAATACAAGACATAACAAACCTGCCTTATGCAGAGTGTCTAAAGCACCTTTCTTCTATTCAGTCTCTTATAGATTACTAAGGGGTGATCTATGCCTGGCTTACAAGGCATCAACAAACCCTACATTTATGAATCTCCTGCATATCCATCCAGAAATACAAGGTCTAAAGACATATGTGTTGCAGCATCTGCTCCTCCTATAGAATAGGGTTCGCATCCACATGAAGCTGAGTTCATCTATTACCCAATTTAAGTGCAACCTAAACAAGTGGATGGGGAACAGAAAAGTTACATGAGGCCTGGCAAACATGTCCCTTATAGATTGAGGTAGCTTATAAATGCCTGGCCCTGTATGTCCTATTTGGATACAGGACATCATTATTCTTTTGGGAAAATTTGGCTAGGCTTAAGGAAGCCCCCCCCCCATGTCATCAGATATTAAGAATCTTCTTCTTCTTTTCCCGGTTAGGGGTCGCCACAGTGGATCACCTGTCCACTCATGATTGGCAATGGACTTTTTACAGTGTCAAGTTGCCAGCCCAATGCCCAACATTCCATAGAAGGCACACACACATGCACTCACACCTAGGGCCAATTTAGAGTGTCCAATCCACCTAAAGCATGTCTTTGGGATGTGGGAGGAAACCGGAGCACCTGGAGGAAACCCACATGACCACAAGGAGGACATGCAGACTCCGCACAGAAGGCACCCCAGCCAAGGATCGAACCAGGGAACTTCTTGCTGTGAGGTGACAATGCTAACCGCTGCACCACCGTGGCCTGAATATGATATATTATTTAGTATTTCTGTTAAAATAATTTTTTCACTGTGTCTCTCTTTGGTATATTGCTATGTGATAAATAGCTTGATAGTATGCTGTGTTTTGTCCTGTAACCAGCCTTATTACAATTTGAGTCACACACATATTTTCTGATGAACCTTTTCCTCCAACCTGTCTCTGCTACCTTAATGAGGAACAGTTATGTATTGTATTGCGTTGTCAACGCACCAGTTCTCTGCCACCAGAACATACCTTTCAACCTCTTAGAGCAAGAAATCTGGAAAAAGCCATAAACAAAAGTGGGACAAAGGCTCAAAAAGGAACAATTTTTAAATATTGCACTTGCAAACTTCTTATTTTCTAACTTCAGTCCTTAATTATTTACCACTAATTTGCCGGAAAACCACAGTTTTATGCAAAATGGACCAAAAATATGAGGCAAAATCTGCTGTCACTTCATCTGATATCAGTCTGATAGAACTAGTTACCATGATGCATTGCAGAAACTGCTTCATGCTCACTGATGACCTCATTGTTATCAGACCATTAACCCACTTGAAAGAGTTGTTAAAGAATATATTCAAACAAGAAGTCAACTCCACATACACTTTGGCTATTACTGTGCACCACAACACAGCACAGAAAAAAATCACAAGTGAAACGGAGCCAGTGAACAGCTCAGAGTCATTTTGGTGACATGCCATTTAAGCAGTAACATTTTGCCAAAAGTACATTGAGCAACAGTTCAATTCATCATTGCTCCAGTGTTATGTAACCACAGAGTAGGTATATTTAAGTTCAAGCGACGTGGGGTTTTCCCTCACATATGGTATGCAAAGAAGATTGTCCCCCTTATAAAATATTTACTCCAAGATGTGATAAACATGCTTTCCATATTGTTTTTGGAGTATTTATGTTTGAGGGAAGTTGAGCTGACATTTTTCAAAAAAAAAAAAAAAAACCTCTCACTAAGCCTCTTAGGCAATGCACCAACAGACCAAACCTATGCATCAAACTTACACCTTACTCACTGCACATGCATAAACACTCAGTGTTTATGTCCCCATTAAGAGAAGCCAGGTCTGCATGCTTAAGCCCTTAAGTTTACAAGAGCATTTGTTCACACCTAAACATGTTTTAGTTATATAAGACTCTATACTCAGATACAGTCAAACTCAACATGCTTAGTATGTATAACTCTGTCTGATAGCTGTCTTTCAGATGTGAGAATTCAAGATATTATTTAGGCCACTAGACTCCTTCAACCCAAATTTGCATACATTGGAGTGATTGATCTTAGATACCCCATCTTTGGGAAGACAAGAAGAGTCATGGCAGAACCCCAAATGTATGTGATTAATCCTGAGAAGCAGCTAGCCTTGTGCAGCTCCTTGCCACCACCACAGATGATGATGAAGCAGAAAATAATTGACTTCAACAATTGGCTCAGTATGTGCTGTCATTCAAAGGTTATCCAATGTGTGCCATCACAGAGCGGTATAGATCACAGTCCCACTGGCTTTACCAGGGTCAGCATATGCCTCAAACTTCAGGGTTTCACTTACTGGCAAATATACTTTCTACCCTATAGTGCCTTTTTAGTAGCATCTATTTACTAGACCTTGCTACCTAGTCAACCCATGTATTTGGCACCTTCAGCTGTTAAAAAAGAGAATAAATCATGCCTTACGTTGAGGTACTCACCACCATGAATACACACACTGGTGTTGTTAAAGAAACTGGGTCCTGATATAATAACACTTCCTTTATATATCTGGAAGCTGTATGTCTCACTCATTCAGCCCATCCACTGAGGAAATAGGTATATCCAGAGAGGGTGTATCAATACTTATCAATAATTTAATTACTATGAGACAAATCCAGCAGCATAATCACCTTGGACTGTAAGACATCATAGTGTCAAGAGACAGGACTAGTTATCATATCATTTCCAACAGCAGAACCCCTCATCTGTCTCTTACTGCCTATGATACCCACTTCAACAAACTTGACACCCAAACTATTGAACACAACACTATCATCTTCATGTACTCCAACAACCCTTGGATAAAATGGCAAACACACACCACAGACACCAAATATGCAACTGGTTCCCTAACATTCTTAACGGCAACTACCTTGAACAGTTGGTACCCTCTCTTACTACGGGAGACAGTCTTCTTGGCAAATCAGAGTGTTTCACAGCAGGAGTTTAATGTGATTCAGATGCATGCTAATTACATGCCTCTAAATGACATTATAGGCAAGAAGTACAAAGGTACAAAAACACTAACAAATTATTATTTTGTGGAGGAGGAGGCTATTCCTCAATGAGGATACCTGTCCCCACTCTCCAGAATTCTGGAGACACATTAACTCGGCTTTCCCTGTTTTCCTGAGTCACGCAGTTTACTGGCTCGTTTACTGGATCTTAGAAAATCACATTTCTATGATTACAACTTCATGTTTTGTTGTATCAGTAATGAATAGCTTGCTTAAGTGCTACACTTAAAGTAACTTTCTAAGATCCAGTAAATGAGCCCACACTAACCTGCAGTCAGTCCTCTTTTTACTTTTTTAGGCACTGCATTTGACAGTAACTAAATTTGTAATTAGGGTGCATTATTCTGCACACGACCATGTCTACTACACCCTTAACTGTCCTGACACATTGAGAATGAAGGTGTAACTACAAAAACTAAAGGCCTACATCTGCCTTCAACAATTGCCTTCCCCAAGGAGGAATAACTAAGGGTAAGTAAAGACTGACTTGTTGTCTGAATGGAAGATAGTAACCTGCAAGAGGTTGCTTGTCATTTTCTTACATCTAGTATGTTACTGACGATGTTTCAACACCACCACTACATTCTTCCAGAGATCCTTAAATTTGTGATTTAGGATGAACCAGGAAAGAATATGTAATGCAGAATGTTATGCAGATAACAGAAATAGTATGTAGATTTAACAGCCAGAAGCTCAAGAACAGACAGTTTGTTAAAAATTATTCAAAATGAATTACATATGAACAAACAATACTTCTGACTGTGTATTAATTTACTGACAGAGCTGAGAAGCCAAAAATTTATTCAAGTAAGAGAATGTAACTTTTATGGATAAGCCAACAGAGGCTAAGCAAAGGGAACTAAGGTCAGTAGGAAGTACAAGGGTGAATGATGCATACATTTGTCTGTGTTGGGGTGTCGCAGTCTCTTACTCAAGCAATGTCATCTTATCTCTAATTATCTTTACTCTTTCCATTCCCACTTTAAACAAGCAAATGACAAAGAGGCAGAGCCTGTCTGTAATCACCATTTATGCCACAAGTCAAAGTACAGGCCTTCATTATCACCAAGTGTGTTATTACAATGCCATCAAATGAATTACATTAAGTGTCATTGTGCCAAACTGCTCTGCAATCCTAATTGCTTGCTTATTTAACAGTAGCTAGTTAATGTGTAGAGTAAGACTTCAAAAAGCATTTTTTTGCAACTGGGTTTGCTTATTCTGTGTGAAGTTTCCTTTAATTTACATTTTTTGCTGTGCAGGTGTTCGGCTCAAATTGCTCATTCATTACAGCTTTTAATTACTGACAGCAATATTGTAGAAAGAACGGAAGTATCAGTACTTAGAGATGAATGTTCCTATGTAACTGTCCTAGCAGAAAAAGAGAACATTCCCCCAGATGAATATGAAGTATTATGTTTATTAGACATCAGGGGCTTAAAACCTCAAAAACTGGAAACTACTACAAATGCAAAAGATGCTGGCATACAAAGAGGAAGAAAACACGCTGCTGTTTTTTATTCATTGCCATTATGAATCAGACATATGGTCATCACTTCCTTGTGATACGCACAGTGTACATATCTAGTCCAAAATATTGAGGACAAACCTATTAAGATCCTATTTACATACAAATAATTCTCTTTACTTTTATTAAGCATAATAAGTACCAATCAGGCTATGAGGAATAATATAATATAATAAACTATAATATAATATAACTATTAATCATTGCTTATGTGAGGCTCACAAAAGCAAAGTGATGAAATGACATGAATCCTTTTTCTTTTATTGTAGGTGTTAGCTGGGTAAGCTCATTGGACACAAACCTTCTTTTTCAGATTTTTCAGATATGACCCAGGAGCACCATTTGGTTAAGTAACTTGCTCAGATTGACAAAGCAAGCAGATGAAGGCTGAGGAAATCAAAGCCTAGAGAACAGAATGCAGTCTGTAGCAGCTCATAACCCTAAAGCTTTGCGATGGTAGCACATTTTAAACACAATTTCTAAATGCAGTGTGTTTACATAAAACCTGATCATCACATAGGTTTTTATAGGTTATGAAGCTTGACAAGCAACCTTTAACTTAAAAGCAGAATGCCATGGAAATAAGCTTGTGGCAAGCCTGGATGCTATTCTAACATGACATGTACTGTTTGTCTCTCAGCTGCAGACAAGATGTAGCATGTTAAAAGGATTATACATGATGCATTTTAAGGACCTGTAAAGATGATTAGCCAGTGAAATATTCTGAAGAGTGCACAGTTTAATAAATAATGCCTAGTTTCATAATCAAGCACAAAGAGATGTGCCTCCTTTTCTGTTTAAATATGCGCCATTTAAATATGTAAAAATGTTTATATATATATATATATATATATATATATATATATATATATATATATATATATATAAACTTTCATATGACTACTAATATAATTGCCATTTAACTCGGTTCAGTTATATAGTCTATATTTCTTATCAGTAAAGATGTGACTGCATTTGACAGCTGTTCAGAATATTCAAGTCTGTAAGGAAATATTTGAACACTGTTACCAAAACCATATTTGAAATGTCAAAAATACTGCTGAATGTGTCACTAAATATTTCCAAACTGCTAGCAAATTCACATCTGAAATGCCAAAGGTATTGCTAAATATGGAATGCCAAAGATATACAGCAATGTGTCACTGACAGATAAAATGGAAAGAAGCACCTTCCTCAACACACAAAGTACAAATGACCATCTTCAGTTCATTAAACGTACAGACTGAGCTGAGATTATAGGTTTATTGATAAGATATTGCTGTACTGTTTCATTTTATTTAATGGTTGACAGCTGATGGAGTTTTGTGGTGAACAATAACTTCCTGAAAACACTTTATACTTAAATGTATACAGTATCCTGTACAGTGTGAAAGGTGAAGACTATAAAATATATAATACATTTATTTGCTAAATATTAAATGCTAAACGGTAAATAATCAGTATGTTGAATGACTGCATGGCTAAACATTTCATATCATGCAGTTGCAAGAATAACAGTATAACTAAAGACGATATTGCGGCTTTATAGCATTCTATACTAAGCAAATTCTAAATATCAAAATGTAAAAAAAAAGTATTACTCACTCACTAGATATGGTAATTACTTAGCTGTATTTATTTATATCAGTGTATGACAAACATTTGAAGTATCAAAACTTCAAACGCTTATCATACCACTAAAACAGTTCGAATTGCAGAGAAGTGAATACACTTTAGTTTGAATCACAAAGATTCAAAAAACACAAAATCTACTTTTCTGCAGGAGGAGGAGAAAGTTTCCTTATCCCCATTCTGCTCTGACCTCTCAGTGAAAAAAAAAGTACATGCGATCAGATGATTTTTACTCAGTTATATAGGATTCTTTTTTTTTTTTTCATTTGGACAGTTGCTCCTTCAATGGCTTGAAGGGACCGCATTTAAAAATATTTTAAAGCAGATTTAACACTGGCTATGAGTAAGTAAGTCTTATAAACTATATGCCTAGGACATGTAAAAAGTTTTGTCATGGCCATCAGCTAATTTTTCACTCATATTCTTTAATATGTTGGGCCTAGAATTCTATACTACTAACAGAATAATTTTTACATAACCCTATAAGATACATACCAACCAAGGTAGGCAGACATGGCTGTACAGTAAAATCTGCAGCTGTAAAGCCACTTAAACTGAGAGAGACAGCCATGTAGACAAGATGAGGTGGGTGAGGCATCCAAATACTTACAAACTAATATGGTGAAAATGCAGCCTACCTACCAAATATGAGTTATTAAAGGGGAAATGGCAGACATAATTTTCTCAGGCAATTGAAAGAACCTATGGCATAGGCCAGGGGACCTTCACATGGACTACTATAATATAGTGATGGGTGGTTATCTTAGTCAAATGTGTCTGTAAAAGGAAAAAAAATGCACAATGGAAAGTGTCAACTAAATTTTCTAGCAAGATAATTAGTCATAGAAAGCAAATAATCACATATATTCATATAGTGTTAGTTTTTTGATAAGAGGTAACCTGTCTGACAAAATACCTCCAAAGGAGTGGAATTATTAGATGGAACAAAGCCGGACATTTTATAAAATACTTTAGCGCATCTGATTTAACGGCTTAGAGTGCAGTGGCACTGGAGGGGGATTATTACATTGACCAAGGTCTAACAATTTCAAAAGACATTAGCTCCTCTATTCTGAGTATAGAAGAGGAAAAGCCACCCTCCTCTGCACTAGGGTAAAATGGAATTTGCAATCATAGGGGGGACTGTTAAGAATGTTTGTATATATCATAAAAAGCCTGAGAATATTCTGTTTTAATTATTTTTTATGCAGTTTACACAGAATCATTAGTCATGCCTTTCTTCTGCCAAGTAATCTGGAAATATAGTAGAGCTGGCAATCTGACTTCTAGTCTTTAAGACATTTTAGAAGTACAGTGTGACAGCATTTCGAAAAAGAATAGACATTACATTTATGTAAGATATGCACAATGAAACAGACATACAAAACTGCCAAGCTGTTTATGTGTGCACAAGTCCTACCTTTTGCAAACTAACACCAGGTCTGCAACTCATTAAGTTTCAAAAGAAACAGTAAACATACTTTGACATCCTACAGCATTGCCATATAAATGTTAATTTGTCTGTTACAGTACTAAGCAATGCTGCTATTACCGCATTGCAAAGCAACCCATTCAAGCACCTAATTTTCAAGCAGCTGTCCTTCACAGATCTGCCATTAGGTGGCAGTAATGCTTCCATTCATCAGGCATTTAGTAGCCTTCAGCTTTCACAGTAAGACGCTGTCCGGTTCGATTCTCAGCTAGAGCGTCTTCTGCGTGGAGACATGCGTGAATGGGCGTACCTTCGTTGAAGGTTGTGCGTCAGGTCTGGCAAGCCGGTATGTAAAATTCAACTGCCAATCATTAGTGGACTGGAGTTTCCGCTGTGGCGACCCCTAACCGGGAAAAGCCGAAAGACACAAACAAACAGCTTTTCCTCACTCCCTTCCTGTCTTGCCATCCATTTATACTTTATGCCTTCCTTCATTCATTCTTTTTGCCTTCTTTCTTTCCTTCTTCTATTCCTTTATACTTGAAATGTAAATAAAGTTTAACTTAAAGTGAACATCATTCAGTGTTGAGTAGCACTGCAAATAAATTATTCACCTGTATGTGTTTGTCAGTATCACAGATTGACTAAAACTGAGATTGTTTCAGCTACAGACTGTGCATAAAGCATGAGATCATACATAACTGGCAAATGATTCTAAAGAAACCTGTACAGAAAGTATGAACAACAGGTAAGCGTAGCTAATACAGTTCACAGAAATAGGCAAGTATTTGTAATCAGGCAATCTCAAACATCTTAGCAAAATAAAGCTGGACAAAGCCTAAAATAATTGGAGGATAAAGACCAAAAAATAGAGATGGATTTTAAATGTAGCACTTATAAACTCAGAAAGTTGATAGAATAACAGGTTTTGTGTTAGCATGTATTTTCTGAAGGATATGACACCTGAAACCCAAATGTCTGTCTTTATTTAATGACTTCAGTGATTTACCAGAAAACAACAGTTTTTTTGAGGAACAAACCAAAAGTTTGTGAGAGAAATCTGGACATTCTGCAAAAATCTAGACAGTTGAGAGGTTTGCAGAGGAGTATCATCCGTTATGGCTTAAACCAGAAAATAGTATTAACAGTAGAATATTATGTTCAGCAGGCAAACAGTTGTAGAATACTGAAGAGATAGCAAAGTGACATAACATTATGAACTTTAATAAAATAAAACAAACATATCAGGGTTAGCCTATCTCAGGTGGCAATGAAGGAGATGTTTTTGTAATATTGAACATTACGGCAATGCAGCATGGTCAACACATAATTTCAATATGAACTTTTTAAAAGTGCAGGACCGAAACTGGAAATAGCCCTTTCACCTGTGAAGCAAAAGAGTTTTGAAATGGTTTGAAATCTAATGACACACTGGTGAAAGTTTCTGATATTATTAGTCACAACTGGAGAGTAGGAGTTAAACATTAAGCTTACAGTTAGTGAAGAAAGTTAACTTGAAGTAACTGCTAAGTCCTTCCTGGCTTAAGGTTCATAGGTTAGTACTAGGTGAACTGCCCTTGTGAGCCATTTTAAACCTAGCCAGTTATCCCCTGTGAGATTCAAACCCTGTACCTTGTGTTTGTAAGGCAAACACCTTAACCATTAGGACACCCTCCCAACCCTTTAATTAGAGTAATAACATTCTGAATGTCTAAATAGGAAACTAAATTCCATAACCCTCTTAGAAGCCGTCTGAAGGACTGTAGTATTTACATGAAGTGTCAGTGAGACAACAAGCACAGCACATTAAAGTCAGTTCCATAAAATGTAGCAATAACATTTCCAGCTTCTGCAGTAAGTATACTAGAAGCCCTTTGGGCTATTTTTAGCTGAAAACCGACAGTCTTAACATTGTGACTATTATGAATGAAAACAGTTAAGGGTGGCTCTAGACAAGTGCCTAAGTGTTTCTTTTCAGGAACCTGTATGCCTTTGTCACCAGCCAAGGCCATTATGTGAAAGAACAGGCTTTATCTATATCGAACAGCAGACTAAAAAAATCTTACAGTACACAATGTGTGTGGGTATATGTGTGCACGCATGTATCTGTTCACTATAAGCTCAGCATTTTTAAATGACTCCAGGATATTGAAGGTACTCTGGAGAGATGTTTTAATGTTATAATCTTGACCTTTGCAAAAGGCCCAGTAAATAAATGCATACAAATGATGTAATAGTGTTTCTCACAGATACAAATGTTTGAGATATAGTTTGTAAAATTGTAAGAAAGAAATTTTATGTCTATAGTCATGTTTGATTTTTGAGAATTACCCCAATGCCACTATTGATGTGTATGTCTTTTTTTTTTTTTTATTACCAAAGCATTAAAATAAAAAGTTTATTGTTAAAAAATTACAAAACCACGTAAGAGGACTGGGAATAGTGTCTGCACCTATTTTGCAGTCTCTGGTTTGAATATAAGTAATATCACAGACAAATTTTCTGTAAGACTGTAGTGAGCTCTTCACTCAACTGGTATTTTATTTCTGAAAATGACATTTTTTAATGAAGTGCAGTTTAGTGCATTTGGGTGAATTAACACAGAGACAAGACAGCATACAAGAAAGCAGTTACCATTGTCTGATAATATCATAGCACACTGATGTTTGACATCCAGGAACTGGAATGAAAACTACAAGAATTTATTTCTGAGTTGTCCTATAATAGCTTATTAATCCTGCCAATTTTTTTTTGGATTGATTTAAGGGAATATGTTAAGTTCACTTAAAATATAAGGTCTTTTCAAGTCAGGTGTTATGTATGGTCTGCACGTTTGAGAGGATTTCCTGGAATGTCAGGCATTATTCCCTCTCAGATTAATAGTCTGCATTAAGTTATGTATAATGATTTAACTCCTGGTAAATGGCTGTATTTCAAAGATTTAAATTTGGACACACTTTATAATCATACCAATAGTAATGTCATATGTGCTGAACATGGGAGGCCACCATGGAAAATGACATTTCTGGAAGTAATCTGTGATTCTTCGATGCCATGATGGATCAGCAGACAGCTACAGGTGCAACGTACATTAACACTGTATACACAAAGACTAGGGGTTGCATATCTGTACAATATGTAGCAATCACACAGTAATGCTTGCAGAAATAAATATAGTTTATTCTGAAAGCTCAGAATAAAATATTTTCTAATCTTACATAGATAAATATAATAAAAATCAGGAAACCTATCATTTCCTGAACAACAACTGCTGGAATATAATATAGTTGATTCAAAATTTCTGAATCTATAAGACTCAAAGTAATTTCTGTATTTATCAGTTCTACTTTCGTTTTTCCCCTTTGTAGTGTGTTCTTATTTGCTCATGACTTAGTGACCACAAAATTAGTATACATACATAACTGGGAACAGGGGTCTTTTCCTCTTATACAAACACTTTTTCATTAGGGTCTACCACAGTTTTCTGCTTTTTTTTTTGTTTTTATTTATTTTTTTAATCCTGTGAATGTGCCCTGATAAATTTGCTGTCAGGTACAAATAGCACATCTGATAAAAGTGACCCAAGTCACTGGAGATGGCTAACACTTACATGGCAGGAAACAATAATATACAACAGTACACAGCAGATGAAATGGACACTGCAGTATAAACAGAACAACCTGACACAAAATCAGCACAGCGCTAAAATATCACAAAGTTAGGTAAAAATAAATCTTAAAGAAGGCAGTAAGCATAACTCACCCTTGAAGAGACAAAATAATGTAACACAGTAGCAAGACTGATTCTGAAAAGAACACAAAAAATGGAAAAGAACAGCAAAAACAAAGATTACAGTCATTCCAGGAGAGCAGTTAGCATAACTACAAAGTCTCAAAATATAAGCTTGCATTACTTGGGGAAATCAGGAGCTGCAGCCATAGGTAAGCTCCTTGCCACCCCAGACTCATCAATCAGAATGTTTCTGCTGTGTTATGCATCCTACATCTTTTCCCCACATTCCTCTAAGTAAAACCAACATCACATATCTTTGCTGCTTGTACTCACAATGCTAATTATGGAGGGGACAAAAATTAAGCAAATTACATTTTAAAAACATTGTTATACCTTCCCTGCTGTCTCTATCACCTAATTCAGCTTTACTAAAGTATTTTAATAAATTACATATTAATGTTCAAAACCATGTTTGCTGGTAATTCATACAAGACATGTAATATTCTGGGACTACTTCATAAGACTGGCAAACCAAAATCCCAAAATACTGAAAACTCAAAATACTGAAAACAAGTTTAATGCAGTGGGAAAGCCCCCCTGCACCTCTCATGTGGGGGGCTGCACCTCTTGCTAATTATATATACCAACTCCAAGCCCGCACAACAGTGGAGAAGGGGCAAATTCCATTCTTCAATACTTTGAGTTTTCATTATTTCGGGATTCAGTCTTTTGCTCTGTCACTATTTTGGGATTTAGTGTTTTGTTTGTCAGACTTCTGAAGTAGACCTGTAGTATTCTAATATTTTTTCCAGTTCAGTGTTTACTTAAGAGTTCTATTTCTGATATATCACAGACCATGGAAAGATCATACAAATTACCAGGTTTCTTTACTGTACTCTGTATGCACTGACGTAGTGGGTGATGAATTTTAATAGTGCTGCTTTAGTGAAGGCAATGAACATTTGTCCATAACCCTTTCCCACACTGAAAAACAACATTAAATATGTCATTGTCACTGGTTTATTGAAATTTCGCATAACTTTATACATTGTACAGCAAATAACCACTTGACGTTAACATCAACAGTATTACAATCCTTAATTAAACAAAGACAGCAGTTTTTGGCACAGCTCAGTAGTCAGCCCTTCAATACAAGCAACGTTTAACCTACTGCTTAATGTAATTATCACAATACAACCTTGGAGCAATGTTCCACAGCCCACTGCAAACCTGAAATAATTTTCTGATTGCTGAAAGGGGAAAACACAAACTCCTGTTACTTTGCCCTCCATATTTGAAATGTTGGCTGCCTCCCCCTTTCCTCTAGAAGCCACAAAGCAAATCCTATAAAAATAAAGCAAAAGTAACATTAAACAAATCTAAACCCACTTTGCTTAAATGCACAGCATCCACTCTATACCAACTTGCATCTCTAGAATCAAAATTACTATGATCCACCACCACCTACACGTCCAGCCTGACCCTCACCTTTGCATCCCTATGGCTCACACAATGTCTATTAACCCTCTATCCCCATAACAGTATCAGCTTGCCATCATACTTAGATTGGTATCTGACTACACCACATTAATATGTGGGTATTTCTGTTTCAACAAAATCAAATCCCTGATAATCTGAGCCAATGGTCTCCTCTACACGCTCCATCCCAAATCGTTCCTCCACAAATTAATTATAAGTAGGTAGGGAATGACTAATGCTACCTGTATCTCATCAACATGGGTCAATAATTTATGCCACATTCATCCATTGAAACCAACCCAAGACACATTCCACATGCCATGTTCAAACCTCAACATTTTCCTTAAGTTCTGATCAGTGCTCACGTTGCCACTTAGAAATGAAAAATGTGATGAAAACTGACAATCTAGCCTCCACCTAGAAAACAAAGAACAACCATTAAACCACTAAAACCTCACACCTGATTAACTAACATATGACACAAAAGCACTAGGTGATCATGTCCCAGCCCTGTTCATCACCTCCACTGATGTACTTTCTTTAGCTAAATCAGAAGCTCACTATATGCAGAGAAAGTGAGCTGAAAGTCAATCCCTTAAAATCCCTTAACTTCCCAGAGCTTTCCTTACAACTTGTACAAAATGGGCTGCCAGCATGGGCCTCCTATCCAATGAATGAAAAAACAAATCACCAAACTTAGCATTCATTACCCTCCCTCTTCAGTTAATTGGACTATGCAACTGGACATAACAGCTGCTCTAGGTTCCTATACAAAACCACCTGCTACACTTTCTGTCTTTGATCCACTTTTGATTGGCAAATCCATGCCACCACAGCTGACTCTGTGATAAATAAATCTCTCTAATATATGTTACCTAACATATCATTAACCCTATAAGCTCTCTTGCTTACATGAACCTGTTAACGCAGCCCATATTATGTAACCCAAATGATTTACTGCCAAAACATACATGCCTGTTAATAAACCCCCGAGCAGCTGCTAGTTTAAAGGAAACCAGTTATCCTCCCTCGAACTATTTACTCTTCCCCATCTTGTTATTTTCTATTAATCATCCCTGCTTTACCAAGATCCATTAAACCTGCCATCCTACCCTCTCTGCTATGGGTGGCTAAAAAAAAATGTATTTATCTTACTTCACCCCAAGGATGCATCTGTGAACCAGGTACCCATCCAGCTAAACAAGTGACCACTTCTTATCATCTGCAGGCAACTGATTCACAAACAAAGAAAAATACGTAATCACTGAGGTATATGCCATCCAGGTAGGGCTTAACCAAGATGGTTGAACTAACCAAGCAGTTACAGCCTTCAAATTTTCAACACCTCCTTGGGTATTGATGTTTGTTGCTTCTGCCTCTGGTACTAGAAATTGAAGCCTGAGAAGCTGAAAGCAAGAAAAGCTGTCAGCTGTTTCATTCAAATTCCTTGGAATGTCCTTAGCCTATAAATCCTTTCTTTGATTCTAATATTCTCCTTTACTCTTACATAACCCAAATTGATTTAGTTTGCATTTTGGTCCTTTTACAATTGGTAATGCCAAAAAAAAAAAAAAAAAAAAAAAAGTAAAATCACATTTCAAACCACTGACAGCCCCAACATATATCTATATTATTATTATTATTATTATTATTATTATTATCATTATTATTATTATTTCCATGCTCAAATGGGAAACACCAGAAAGAAAGTCAGAGTTACTGTCACATGACTTAACAGATTATGTGATTATGACTCCATTCTTTAATGAAAATAATTGTCTACAAGGAATACATTCCATATTCTACTACATAATAAAGAAAGAAAGAGAGACCACTTCATTGCACTGTACGCTGTTGGTGCTGGCAAATGTAAAAATAATAATTAGGATTTCACAGTCAGTTCTATAACTTCATACACTTTGTGTGGCACTTTTTATTATTCACCTTTCATTACTGCTAGTAAACAATCAGAATATGTATACTATATCACTCATATTAAATGATAATGATTGCCTTTGACAGATAGTTACAGAATCATCATATATTCAAGCTTGTGCTAAGTAAAACTGACTCCTTAAATTGCTAATGGAAAATTGGGGTTGTTGCTGTCCAGATATTAGCTTTTTTACAATAAACACACCATTGACATTTAAAGCAAATATTTTCCTTAAATTAAGCTATTTAGAATACACATGGGGATATTTTTTCAGCCAAGGATATAGTGGTTCAGTTTATTCATGATTCTGTTAGTAAGCCATAGCAGTAGAAGAACGACTTTTCCATATTGTTACAACTTTCACAGCTGCATTTTGAATCAGCTGCTTATAATGCAAAACTGATTGGATAACTATTATGGTATGCTAAAACACAATCTAGATGGAAGGTATAAATGACACATGACTGGCCAGGTTATTTAGGGAAAGCTAGAAAAAGGGTTTTAGAGGAGGATGTAGCGCATGACTATGACACACAAAAAAGAAACAACGGATCAGCGCAAACCATTAACTCTGGCCTCAGCATGGTGATGTCTTTCATTTTGTGTTCACTTATCCATCTCTGCAAACTCAAAGGCAAGGGGGTCAAGGACATCAACCTAGCACCAAAAAGCTGTTTTTGGAACAAGTAAACAGTGACTCTGTTAGGCAATATCATGGGGGTTGGTGATCTTTTCACAACTGATGCTAGACCCAAGATAAGGAAAGCCAGGTAAACAAGCATACAGAAATGGTTACAGCAGCTTTAAAATAGCTAATTTACCAGAACGCCACCACACTACCACCAAAAATTACTTGGTAGTTACATTCAAAGGCTTTGCTAGGACTTAACTATTTGAATTTACTAAATACACCAGTTTCTACGTATGTTTTCAAAGTTTGCTAATAACATGAATAGCTTAGTTAAATACCTTCTATTTATCTCAGAGGACAGTGAATTACAGTCTAAACCATTAATACTGTGTATGAAATTTGTTAATATTTATTGCTTCCTTTGGGAAATTTTTTTTTTAATTTTACTCTCAGTATGTGTGAATAAACGGTTAATAAAGGAAACCCATTAAACTGTTTAAAAACTGAGATTACTATTATTTGCAAATTCATTCTCTAACCTTGCTGTTGCAGGCAGCAACATATAGAAACTTTTGGAACTCAATGCCAGGAGCTTCCTTTAGGCAACTTGTTATTTGCCTAAAACAGGAAGAAGCTGTATCAGACGTGTTAGTGATTACAATGCTGTAAGAGCTGCAAAATGAATAATAACAGTCTAAAAACTGCAAAGGTCAATAACCATTGTTCAATTTCATCAATTAATTGCCTTTTTTGTGTAACTTTCTGCATTTCGTAGAATCTGTGTCAAAATTATTTTGCTATAATAATTTGACCCATGTCATAATACAAAAAATATTATGCACATCTCCCCTACCTACTGTACATTATTCACTGAGAAGATGCTGCTGATAAAACATTGAAGAGTAAAAGTAAAGCAGATTACAAATCAAAAGCAAAGTCTAGGATGCAAACGACTGGGTCCTTGTTAACCAGTAAATAACAAACTGCATAGCCACCTTTTGCTGAAATGAATCACAAGCTTTTTTTTTAATATGTTGTATAAGTTGCTGTGTGTAGCCCATCTGCTTTATAAATGAATACCACAGGTACAGATGGCAGCTTTTTTAATCGATCTTCGTCACTGATACCCGCTGCATTTAGGACTGACACCTTCAGCGTCTGGTAATTCCTTCTTTTTTTATTTAGAAAAGCAATAGTAATAATAATGATGACGGTTCTGGGGTATAATTCACAGTAGTTTGTTTTTGTGTATAAACCATTTCTCAATTCTAAAAGAATGACGCACTACCACATGATGTCTGCTTCTGTTATCATCAGTTATTTCCACATCCTCCGATGTTTGGTCTCCTACTGATCAACAGCAAATTGGCTTTGAGTAATTCAGTTATTCTGCTAGTGAAATTTATTCAAAGAAACAAAACTTTTTCTTCAACTACAGACACTGGCAAGTATCCACATTCTTCAAGATAGGATGAGGTCAAGTTTCCATCACAGCCCTTTCTGAGCTGCAAATGGAGTCAGTTTGATTGACTGATAGTATCATCACGCAGCTGCATTGCATCTTTCTTCAGCAGAACCCCACTGAAACCATTAAAGCTAAAATCTGCTTGTACAGAAAAGTTGTTTCTTCCCCACCACTGAATGTCCACAGTTCTTCTCATCTAACATGATTACATAACTCAACATTATAACAAAAGCATTGCTCTCAGAATAGAAACACTGTTAATTGACCATATGCAAGAACTATGCTAACACTATATACCATAGAATACTACAGAGTCTAATACTCTCTGTTCCCTTGAAACCCATCATTAGCAAACAAGGAGAAAGATCGTAGTAATATATAGAAACTTTATACCTTTGGCTGGATTTGTGTGTAGTTATTTGCTGATATTATCAATCAATTACTGCATCTTATGCTCAAAGTTAAGGTTAGCTGTTAATATGGTTTTGAATGTTGTGCTCTATGACTGTTTTCTTTTGTGTCAAATGTAACAGTAAATATTATGCTGTTTGCTAATGTATTAAAACAAATATACACCTACGTCATGTGTCATTGTAAATTATTCATTGGAACCATTCTTAAAGGTCCTGAGTACAAAAAAGATTCATCCCAGTTGGCTCACCCCAGTTAGTAATGTGAAATAAACAAAGATACAAACACATGCACATATATCTGCCTCTCTCTCTCTATATATCTATATATGTATGTGTGTGCGTGTGTATACATACATATATATATATATATATATATATATATTTATAGTACTACAGGCAAAGATGAAACATGACTATTGTCCAACAACAATGATAATAGGACTGTCTACCCCACAATGTGTCAATACCTGTTTTGGACCAGGGAGGAAGGAAAACTCAAAAGCATGCACATTAGTTATTTTTGACAGGCTATCACTCACTGTGCTTCTAAAGGAAACTGATTTCTGGCACTGCCATTATTTACTGGGTATTATACTTGCATCTCTCTGAAATACATTTTAGCCTTTTCTTAAAGTGTAAAAAGGGACAAAAATCTAACATTGCATACCATGCTGTAGGAAAAGGCCCACAACAAAAATAATTCTCAGCACAGATTAGATGATATTGTGTTTTGTGATACTCATTTTCATTCTTATAGATACTTAAATCTTGAAACATTCTGCCCATTGGTTTGTGCCAGTCAACAACCATGAGAATTACTGATGGTTACCAGTTTATGTGTCTGAGAAGTGGATTTTCTAAACAAATATTATTCTGCAGTTATGATCTGTAGCTGATCATATTTCCTTGCTACACATGCAACGTTTAGTCACTTCATTTACCTCCAGGTAATGTATAGACATTCAGTAATAATTATTTCTGTCCTCCAACCACAAACATATACAGAGTCTATCCTTCTTTCTCTCTCTCTCTCTCAAACAGACACAGATAGACAGATTCACCGACTGACTGACAGACAGATAGACATACAGCATGGGAGAGAGATGCGCGCGCACACACACACACACACACACACACACACACACACACACACACACACACACACACACACACACACATACACACATATACTTCAGTGGAAGGCACCACCAACGATCCTTTTCAGCAATCTTGATAATCAAATGTGCTAATAACTTAGATTAAATAGCACTACCTGTTTCTTATGAGTGGAAGGTTGGCATAATGGTTAAGGTGTTTACCTTGCAGCCAAAAGATCCAGGGTTTGATTCTTACATGTGGTAGTTGGCTAGGCTTAAAATGGCCCACAATGGTAATTAGCCTAGTGTGAACCTACAGAGAAACTGGTAGGGACATTTTGTATGCAGGGCTGGTGCTAGCATTTTGGGGGCCCCCAGCAAATAAGTTGTGATCCCCTGGGTACTTCAAGTCTAAGTATCACTCTGTCTTTGCCATTCCTTGCAAGCTTCATTTTAGTACATGCTGCAAAGTTTTAGGAGTAGTACACACAGACTGACTGACTGGTAGCTACAATGCACTTATATGATAACAGGCCTATGTACCATATTATGTTTGCCCATCACTCAAAGGGACATTTACATTTACTCTTATTTAGCTGCAACAATGATATTTTACAACAAATCTGTGTACAGGGCTGGACCTAGGTGAAATGGAGCTCTACAGACTGTGTACTGTTTCACCCCCCCCCCCACACACACACAAACAAAATCACATCCTGCAGTGCTTTCCTCTGTCACTCCCCAGTTCATGCGCATACATTTTGCCTTCTTTTTCTCACATTTTTCTTTACTTTTCAGTTTTTAAATAAGCCATAATTTTCTATATGTGCTGAATTGCATTTAAAGTTTTTTTTTTATACAACCATTTTATCCAGTGATGGATGGCATGACTAAGGAGTTGCTATTCAACTTGAATTTTCCTTGCATCCTTTCAACACACCTTTCCTGACCACAAAAGCATAGTAATAATAATTTAGAAAATAACTCAATTAAACCGTGGCTCCCAGAAGCCATATGATTATAGAAGCTCTGAGGTGTACTTCAGAACATTTTCCCAATCTTTAAATCCAATGGTAACCTAAATAAAAATCATGAGTAACAAAAGACTTTCAGTCTTATTTTTTTCACTTTCAAGGAAAGTGAAACAAAAAAAAACAATGATTACAGTAACGTATACTACTTTGTTGTTCCTACAGAGTGCACTGCCCCTACACATGCTTTAGTAACTATCTTTGAACACATCAGAGTTCTGTGAGAAAAGTAAAAGTGAAAGAAACAATGACCACACTGTCCTGCAGCCCAAACAGAAGCTATAATAGCCTTATATGCACACCTCTAAGGTTTGACTGTAATACAAATTAAAGTAATGCCCACACAATCCCCAGCCCCCACATAACCTACAGCAACCTTCTGTACAAAAACGTGAGCAGGGTTGGTTTTAGAATAGGTGTGCTTGAGGGCAGAGGCCACCACTAAGTATATGTCAATACTCCTTTATACAGTCTGTGGTGTGGGATCTACCAGACTCCTAAACAATCTGTCTAATTTTCTGTGATATATATATATATATATATATATATATATATATATATATATATATATATATATATGTGTGTGTGTATATATATATATATATATATATATATATATATATATATATGTATACATATATTTATATATAAAATAACTTTTTAACTGCATGTTTTTACTGCTACCCAGAAGAATACTGTAAGTGTGCTGGCATTACTGAGCATGTGCACAGATAAAAATTAGTGATATAATTTTACAAACTAACACACACACACACACACACACACACACACACACACACACACACACACACACACACACACACACCATAGCAATACTAGTTTTGCACTTATTTGAGCAAATACAAATAATACATTGTGCATCACTGATAAAGCCACACCAGTCAGTGACTATACATTGTGCATCTCTGATACTGCCACACCAGATCAGTGACTGTTGCTTAGCAGATGTCAAACAGCAGCAGGGTAAGTCACTTTAATTTACCTCACTGAGGACGGATGCATACCTATCACTGTCTTGGATTTTGCCACATAATCTTGCTCTCTCCCTTGCAAAACGTTTGATTTGCTAGTAAATAATTCAGGATTATAGTCAATAAATCCAGACTTCAGAGTTTCATATTTCTTATTGTCCAAAAAATGCATGTTGATGCAAAATATGTTGTTCTATTTACTTGTCAATTGAATTAGAATAACATTAAAAATGTGCTTCTGATTTTGAACTTTTACTGTGCTAATATTTTTGGCTTTGCCTAGAATTGTGGCGCAAATAAGTTGAGAGTTATAGTATTTGGTGTTCTGCCAGTATTTATAAAACTCCCGAAGATCGGAAGTATCTGCTCTTCTTATAATCCAAGGTATGCTATGAGATCAGTCACTCAGGGCTGCTGATCTTTAGTGTTACCCTTGCTGATGTTCATCATCAGCTTTATCCTAACAGGGTCATAGCACAGCCTTGATCAGGTTAAATATCATAGTCAGAAAGGAAATACATTTCCCCTCATTTATCCTCAGCCAGCAGCAGCTTTTGTGGGGCCACTACACAGGGGTGATTAAGGGAGCCCCTTGCTGCAGCTATGGCTATTGCAGGTACCTAAAGCTGTCTATGTTAGTTTTAGTTCACAGAATGTCCACCAGAAGGATTTAACTAAGTTAGGGGCACTATGTCAGTGGTAAATTATTTAATGGAATTGTGAAGCCTGTTACTTGACAAAACGCTGTTACTATTACTAGGAATACCTTTGAATTTTACAGGAGCTATAAATAAGAGTTATTATTATTCACCTGGCTTATTAAGTACACAAGATTGTTGTATCGGTCTTTGTTGGCTTGACAGACATGTTACAAAACATCATAATAAGATAACTTGCTGTGGTTGGGGGCTCCCCAGGACTAGGGGACCCCCAATGACCAGAGGGTTTGCTGGTACCTAAAGCCGGCAATGTTTGTATGTGTTTTGTCCATCACCCATCATCCTGGAATGAAGATTTTTTTTTTATTATTATTCTTTTTGTTTGTATTTTCCTGTGGTTATGTGATCATTGTTTTAATGTGCATGTTTAGGATCCTACATATGAACCTCGTTATAATAATAGGACTGCTACAGGTTCATTATGGCAGTATACAACTAGTCAATAAAGTTATTATTTATTTATTTATTTTTGGAGTGTAACAAAGCACTAGTTAGAAACGTTGTTAGTAAATAGCAAGAGTATTGAGTTTAAACTGGACATCTGAGATGAGTGTTAATAGTTTAAATGAAAGTTTTTTAAAGGTGTTGGAAGCAAAGGGGCAAGCTGTACAGTTTCAGTTTCTCCTCAGTGTCATATGAAAGCCCTATATCCACCCCAGGTCACACAGGTCTGTATCAGAACATCGAAGTATTAAAACTTTGAATGTTCTGATATCGAACACTATTCAGCAAATGCTAAGAATAGCGAAGCTGCAGAACAGCGAATTCTTTCCTTGGGAAAGAATTTGGTTGGCTGTTTCTGTGGCTTTGCTAATCTTAGCACTGTGGTGGAAAGTTACGGGTTGGGTTCAGGTAAGTGTGCGATTGTTTGTACGTTAGGGTTAGGGGCGGATTAAGTGAGTTAGGGTTAGGGCGCGGGTTAGGCGTGTGTGTGCAATAGTGACAGACTTTAGGGTTAGGGGTGGTTTAAGTGAGTTAGGGTTAGGGTGCGGGTTAGGTGAGTGTGTGATAGTGACGGACCTTAGGGTTAGGGTTTGGGTTAAGGTAAGTGGGTAGATAGTAGTGTATGTTTAGTTTAGTGTAGCATTAAATGTAGGAATTTAAGTGTATGTGTGTGGTTGATGTTTGTTTGACGTGCTTGTGTTGTGTGTATGTGTTTCGGAGCAGCGAATTTTTTCCAAGGGAAAAAATTTGCTGTTCTGAATGTTCGATATTTTCATGTTTAGATGTTTTGGGGCCGATGAAATAGCGTTCACTGTTTTCATCTTTCGATAATGTGATATAAACGCAGTCACACCTGGAACTTCAGTATGTGCACAAAAACAATTCACACACAGTGGTAGGACTGCCACATCTCGGGACAAGCAGAATGAGAAGAAGTGGAGAAGATAAAACAAATTCATATTGTCCATACCAAACTGCATAACCATGATGCCAGTGAACCATCTAAAAATGAAGTCCAAAGCATGCACACATACCAAGGTGAATAATGTGGTGAGGCTCAGACAGTGTGAAGAATATAGCCATGATGACTTTGCTGTGCATGTCGGAAAAGAAAATAAGCTGGGTCACTGCTGTAAAACAGTGCAATGGTTAGAAATAGTTTCTGGACTATGCATCATCACTTTTTTTCCTGATAGCCTACTTTTTCTTAGGGCGCAACTGTTAGAAATCACTGCAGTTTTTTTTTTTTTTCATTTTAGTACAGCCTGTTTTAGTATATCAAAGCAGCACTGATTAAGTTACATATAGTATTGAACTTTCATACTGATCCATCTTGCCATTCCGTTCATTTAAAAATCTCTGATTACATTTTTGTTTTGTACCCAGTAAAAGTATCAGAGTATCTGTTTAAACATCCGGTGTTGTAGGTAGGTCAAATAAGACTATACGAAAACGAAACAAGTTACTAAGTCTTCTATGATGACTGCACTGGTATGATTAAATGTTAGATTTGGGAATTATTTAATGAAACAAACAGACCAGACTTTCTTATGACCCTCTTCTGAGATCTTACTTCCCTTTCAATCAAAATAATCAGGTAGGCACTGGACTGCTCTGAAAATGTTAATACTTTCATATTGCATTAATATGCAGCAGTCTTGATCCTAAACAGTAGTTACTGGGGGATTTAGCTGACAGGTTAGGAAACAGCAAAATATTTTTATTGTATGACTTCCCACATCCTTTCCCAAAACAGTTCTTGCATTTTGAGAGAATGCGTTATGTTCATTGAATTGCATGCTAATAGATTTGCATGATGCAGACAAATATTTTATTCAATGTATTCATGCAAAAGAAAGAAGTCAATTGTATAAGTGGCACGCCTGCCCGTGGGTTCAATAGTACATAGCCCATTTCACATCTATTGTTAATGCGCAGTAAGATCGACCTTCATGATCCAGCTCGCAACAGTGGTGGGTGGCAGGTTTTGTTCTCAGAAAAAGGCCACCATGCTGAGAGGCATTCCTTGTACACTAAGAGAGTTTTTTTAACTGTTTGCTTACAGAGAAAGTTTGCAAAATTTGTCCCTGTGAGCCTTCTGAGTAAAAGTATCCCCCGCTATGTTGAAAAAATCTAAAATGCAGAAAAATAGTTCTACACCATTGTTGACAATACACCTGAACTACCTGAAATACCACTTAGCTGTTTGAGATGCTTCTCCATATGTAGAGAATATTCATTTTTTATTACTATACTGTCTTAGCTATTACATTATTTTTTCACTGCCATACAGCATTCACAGATCAGTTTGTGATTGTGATACTCCTCACCAGCTTTACTCTTTCAGTCTTCCATCAGTTGCTAACCTGATTTCATTTAACAAGTCTTTTATTCTAGGTCTTCTTTTTATACACCTTCCCGGTTAGCTTCTAGCTATACACTTCCTGTGGCATGTCATAAAGTTCCAGATTTGTGTTTACACAATGAAACTTACCTGTCGATATCTGCACTCATACATTACACTGTAGACTCCTGGATACCAAACAGGTTGGAGACATAGTTTTTACCACATTCACTTTTTTTTTCTTTTTTTTGTCAGATAAATTGGAATGTTAAGTGATTACATAAAAATCAACTTTGCTACTCTGCACATGAAATAAGCATACAAAATGCATTTGCATATCATTGCTTTTGATAACAAATGTTCAAATGTAGGAGGTGGTATATTTATAATTATTTTCATTCCAACACAAAAATGAAGAATAAAGAGTAATTTTAATATTTTTTCAAGTATTAGGCAGGTGATGAGATGGTACAAAGCCATATTTTATGCCTTATCATTTTTATGATCATAACATTAAACTATTTTTGACTAGAGACTGCTTTCTGTAGGAGCTAAAAGGATTTTTTTGCCAAATGTATTTGCTGAGTGTCATTGGTCCCAAATTACCTCAGACAGCGAACCATTAATAACTGATATGTAGTTAAGGCAAAATAGCTCCCTAGCCCCTGGGTCCCTCCTAGTAACAACCACTGACCATTTATTCACCATTTTTAGCTCACAGTGGCATGGAAATATTATTTACTTCCTCTCTGACTAAAAGGCTTCCTAATCCTACAAGAGACTTTATTAGTATAGCTTTTCATGATCAATTTTTTTGGACATGATATAGACAGATCTGATGATGATTAAATACGAAAGCTCCACAGATTTTAGAAGTTTCCCCACATCTCCATTTTGGATTATGAGCATTTCCACCTTTTATAATCATAACCACTTCCTGTAGCTCTTCCTAGCAAACAAGACTTTAGACATGACTGAATAAATTAATAAAATAATCTTGCCGAGGATGGCTGCAACCTCTACTCTAACAATCATCCTGGTAGTGATGTATGAAATCATCCTATCACTACAGCCTTCATTCTGACTTGAAATTCCTGTCTAACTTTGAATTTGTTAGAACACTACTATTTGCTTCTAAAGATTTTGAGATAGAAAGACTTTTCACAAAAGCAGCTCAAAAGTTCTAGCATAGATTCATTCAGCATAGCTTATTTCCAGTCAAGTTAAACATGATGCAGTCCTGTGGGTAATGCAAGCAAAATGCATCTGTCAATGCAATTAAAGCACAATTTTTCCATTGGATTATAACTTTATAACACAAACAAAGCTCAGCAGACAGCTTCATGACACAGTGATCACTGGTGTTTTATGAATGAAAACAACTGTGTTTTATTTTTTTTATTTTTGGGGGAGGGGTCACTTGGTCAGAAAATAACATGAAATAACATCATTAGAGAATGCCCCTGTATAGCAAATAACAATAATTATAGCAATGATGGATAACTGTGCCCTATGACAAAACATCTAATTTCTGATGTCATCTCATCACATGTATAAAACTGTTGGCATGCCTGAATATAGTGCACAATGCTGCTGGTATTGTTAAATAAAATCTAAGAAATATTTTATTCAGTTACAAACTCTTACAGTCATTACCTTTAATTAAATTAATCGACTGAATAAAAAATGCAAGACTTAGTCACAAGAAACTCTCTCTCTCTTACACACATAAAACATCAGAAGTAAGTCAAGAAAATTAGGACAAATCTAAACATTAAGACATCTTTCAAATGAGACATTAAATCTAAAACCAAACTAACAATTAAAAAATCTTGGAAAGATAAAACTTAAAAAGATGACAGGAGTGGTGGGCCTGGTGAAATTACATGCCACATTAACATAAACAATGATTCTTAAGTTCATAGGTTCATAGGAGGTTACTAGGCTAATGCTCCTAGGGCCTTAACAAGTCTAGCCATGTTATACCCATGTTCCCTAATTGACCATGGTTACATGGCCTTTATTTGCAGGGTGAGTCTATGATTAGCATTGACTGCTCCTGTCCATGAGAGACATAGGCATCACCCCCAGGGTGAATTTATGTCTCCCATCCAATTGTCTAGGTTGGATTTAAATAGGGTCATTAAGGAGCTCTACCTAACGTGATTTGGGAATTTACTCCACAGGAGTGGCAATCTCTGGGAGACATATCTGTCTCTCCAGCGTGTTCCGTTGATGTCACAGGCTAGGTTGAGATCCCTGGAGCAAATGACTCTTGTTCCATTTGATTTGCGGATGTGCAGCATTTCCATTAAGACAGGGTCAGAGACTGCTCTGCTAGACAGGCACAAGTCACCTCTCAGCAGCCTGTAGGATACAGTGTACAGTGACAGGGCTTTCAGTCTTTCCATGTAGGTCATGTTTTGGAGGCCCTGAATTTGCTTGATGAAAAACCTCTGTGGTCTCTCCAGCTGCTGCAGGTGTCTGGTGAGGTACATGCAAAAGGGAGCATTGTACTCTATTAGTAGTCTGGTGATGGCTGAGTACAGAGGAGTTATAGCATCCTTAGTCTTGGATGCGATGCCCTTACTTATGAGATGCACAATGTAGAAGACTTTTCTTAACCACTGTGGACACATGGTGAACAAAGTTTAGGTTGCTATCAAGCTGTGTTCCCAAATCTTGCACCAACTGGATTTAGCTCAGGGGGATGTTATCAGTACTGTAACTGGCAAGGACTATCTCTGTCAAAGGGGATGATAATACACTTTTTATGTTTAGTTTTAGTCCATCACCAATCATATGTCTGTGTTAGCTCATATCACATGCTTACATCATTGGGGGACTCAATAATAATTGTGTCCAGGTTGCAATCATCAGCAAACCTGGTAAGCCACTGTCTGTCTACTTTCACCTGAACTTCCAAGAAATAGATTCCAAACAGTACAGAGCCTAGCACAGATCCTTGTGGTACACCACTGTTAACTGGTCTACAGGTGGAAGTTGACTCCCCAACTTTGACAGTATGCATTCTGTCAGTGAGCCAGTTGGTTACCCATCTGGTGATGTGTGGGTTAATTCCTAGCTGGGAGAGTTTCTCAATGATACCTGAGTGGAAGATTGTGTTGAAATCCTTGGCCAAGTGAAGATAAGGCAGTATGTACTGTTTTGCCTTCATCTAGAGCTTTGTTGACACTCTTGCAGAAGTCCACCAGGTTTAATAAGCATGATCTACCCTTAACAAAGCTAAACTGGGTTGGGTCAAGAGTTTGAAGGTCATCTACATCCTTGCTGCTGAGGTCCATGATGATTCCTTCCATGGCTTTGTAGATAAGGCTGGTTAGGCTTATGGCTCTATAGATCCCAGGGTCAGTTGATGGACCTCCATTGTGCAAAGGGATTACTTTTGCTGTGCTACATTTTGCTGGTACAGAGCCAGTGCTCAGCCTGTGTTTAAAGAGAGTGCCAGATGGTTCTGCTAGGTCTTTTTTAGATTGTTTAGTAAGCAGGCTGGGATGTTATCTGGTGGCTTGTTTTTTTTTTCGGGAGGACCTAGTTATAAACTTAAACTTAAAACTTTTTTTTAAATCTACATGATATTAACCATTTTATAACACAAATAATACATGCCAAGGTTTTGGCTTATTTGGAAATGTATTTGCATCTTTGCCCAACTGACCAAACCCAAGCAGGAGTGAATATTTTCCATCATAGACCATATCTTCAGCATTTATCAGTAACATTATGTCACCCATTTGTGGCAAGGCTTTATGTTTTAGCAGTTCAGATTTGGCAATGGACCTGGGATCATGAAGGGATTAACAATATCATGTGGTAACTGAGCAGCTGAGTGCCCAGCATTCTTCTGGTGAGAAGGAGTGATGATGGGCCACAACACCATGGTCACCTCATAATGATTATGGGAATATGAATAGTAACACGGCTAGGAAAAGATTGAAAACAGTATTAGACAAGGACATGCATCAGAAATGTCTGTATTACTTCACATTCATGTATTTTATTTTCCATTTCTGCAATAATAATCGAAGAACATCTACATTACTTCTTTCTTAAACATATTCAGACAATCTGCTACATATACTGCCTTTACTCTGTGTACCATGTGGTGACCTTTTTGATACATAGTTACTACTTCAATAAACTCGCACATTTCAAGATTTACTAAATTAAGTCATTTCAGGAAATAGTCCATTGACCTTATAAGTCTAAAAGTCACCATTACTTTGAGCAGTGACTATGACCCAACCTATACAGGATCAACTAATGACTTGAATAATGGATGGGAAGGTAAATGCTGATAGAAGTGAGGGGTCAAGATTAGCTTTCCAATTTTAGGAGGTAGAGAGGCAGTCCAGTATGCTGATGTACTGCTCCAAAGCAGAGTACATATACTGATGTACTGCTCCAAAGCAGAGTACATTAAATAATGCAGTTAGTTGTATGATGGAATACAGCATGTGCTTTGGGACTTAAGTCCAGTAATGTTTACCTCATTCACTCGGTGTGCACATCAGGACTTTAAGTGGTGGAAAGCTGGATTAGAAGAAATAATTTGTCCCAGCTATAGCTGCCTGGAAGATAGCCCTATCCTTGTTGTCTCTTAGTTTACTCCATCATTCAGAAAAGCAGTATACACACTGCAAGGCCCACCCAAATGATGATGTGGGGATACAGAAGTGATTTTGATGTGGAAATAAATAGGTCAAAAAGGAGAAATAAGAGAATATGACAGTTGTCTAACATGGGGGAGAGGAATAAGAAATTGGAAGGAAATAAAGGAAAGCAGTCCCATTGTCCTTGTTCAATGCATGCAAAGTGATTGCAGTTATCATCAGCCATGAACATTTCAGAGCATGTGAGATATAAGACAACAATGGGACATTCTACTGTCTCTAGGATCTCATGGGACATTCTACGGTCTCTAGGATCTCAAGCCAAGGGAAACACTGGGTGTTATCACTTGTTAAAAGAACTGCAGAAAGTCCTTTTAACGTTAACATTCCAAAATCATGGCATCGTTCTCTTGCAAAAACTGCTGACAAAAAACTTCCATTTTTGTAACTTCACAACAGTCTGCAGATTAAAAATAAGTACTTACAAATACTGACATACATTTTTAATTATTATGTCCTGTTGCTTTTGGCCCATTTGATATCTTATTTACAATGCAAATGCAACTGTCTTCCTTTAAAGTAACTTTTGGTTCTCCAGGTTTAGTATGTCAGTGTTGCAATTGTCAGACATTTCTGAAGCTATCATATATGCAATATTTTGTGAGACAACCATCCCTATGCAAGCTAAAATATGTGGCCATAAAATTACTGCCAAGGTAAAAAACAGATACAATGACCAAGCAGTTCAGTGACGAGTGATAAGCTGCCACCTTCCCAAAGGCTGATCACTCAAATTCAGCTGCCACTTCAAGTGCAGCTATACTGGCCATGGATGATCAAAGCCCTGCACTGGAGTGAGTAGTACTCTGATGTGTTCTTTGCATTTGGCCAAAGCCTGTCATTGGTCATGCTCAGCTTCAGGAAACAAAAGTATCTCATTGGTTCACAGGGGCCTTTTTAAACCTAGCCACGCATCCCAAATCTGAGACAAGTTCTGGAACCCTTGATAAGTGTAAGCAGGGGCTTGGGAGATGAACCACTTACAACTCTGCTTCACATGGATGGGGAGCCAGTTCCAGAGAAGGGATAATCTCTGGAATACATACCTGTCTATCCAGTAGGTCCTATTTGAATCACAGGCAAGGTTTAAGTTTTTTGAATGGGTAATTCTTGTGCCGTTTGCAATAGCTAGTAGGTGACAGAATACAGATATAGAGCCCTGAGGCAGACTGCATAGGACATATAGCTAATATGACCTGTATTTTTTTTCATGAGGAACCTCTGTGGAATTGTTGGATATGCTTGGTTAGCTGCATACCGAAGGGAGCATTGTACTAAATGATAGATCTGATGAATGCTGAATACAGTGAAACAATGACTTCCTTGGACCTAAACGCCATAACTTTGTTTATATGTTGCACAACATAGAATGACTTCTGGGTCAACTCTTGGGGTGTGTTGTCAATATGATAGTTACCAGAGGCAGAAAACTTCCCGAAGAATACTATTATGCATTTCTTGGCATTTAGTTTTAGTCCATGGCTCTGGCACCAGTTGTTTTTCTGTGTCAGCCCTTCCTGGAGAATATTTGTGTCTATGGGTGATTTAATGACAGATCCTAATTTGCAATCATCTGTAAATTTAATCAGCCAGAGGCCACTGACATTGGCCTTAACTTCAGAGAATTAAATGCCAAAAAGGAGTGGTCTCAGGACCGATCCCTGAGGGACTTTGCTTGTGTCTGGCCTTTTTGTAGAGGTGTACCCCCTAGTTCTAACTTCCTAGGTCCTGTCAGTGAGCCAGCTGGTTATACACTTGGTTGCATAAGGGTTTTTAACTAACCCCTTAATTTTGTCAACAATGCCCGAGTAGAAGATTGTGTCAAATGTCTTGGCCAGGTCAAGGTAGGTAATGTAAACAATTGTGCCATCATCCATTGCTTTGGTGACCTTCTCAAAGAACTCCACTACGTTAAGTAGGCATGGCCTGCAATTGATGAAACCAAATTGGTTTGAGTTCAGTGTCTGGAGGTTTCCTATGTCATTATCAATCATTTCCATGATAATTGTTTCCATGGCTTTGCATATGAAACTAGTGAGACTTATTGGTCTGTAGTTGTCCTACCTTTGTGCAGAGGGATGACTGTTACTGTTCTCCATTCATGATGCATGAAGCCTGTTTGGAGGTTACAGTTAAATAGCAGTTTCAGAGGGCCTGATAAAGTACATTTCATGCTATTTAGAAGGCATCCTGGGATATTGTCTGGGCCCACTGATGCAGTGTTCTTGGCTTTAGAGATACCATTAAGCATCTGTTCCCTAGTGACAGCAGACAGAGTTATATTTGATGGCATTTCCTGAAGGAAGGTTGATGGGGAGACAGGGGCAAAGGTGGAGCTGAATTTGTCAGTCAGTAGGTTTGCTATATCTTCTGGCTCAGTATAGGCGGTTCCATTTACAATGAGCACTGCATACAATTGTGTATTGCCTTTGAGGTTGCGGACATAGTTAATGAATGCCTTGTGGTTGTCCTTGGCCTGGGAGGCCAACCTCAAATTTGGGTTTGGTAGACTTTATTTGTCCTTTTTTAGTTTGATGAGAGTGCTTTTATCCTACACCTCCTAATTTTTGCCATGACTTTCTTCCTTCTGTTATACAGCCTGCTGATATTGTGAGTCCATCAGGGTGGCTTGTTTTTTGAGTTAGTTTTGTACTTCTTCCAAGTGGGTACTGCTGCCTCTATGCAGCCATTAACATGCTTCTGTGAACAATTCTGCATATGTAGTAGTGTTCTCAAAGTGTATGGGGGCTTGAAATTTTGCCAGGTTATTACTTAACAGCAGGAAGTTAGCCTTAGAGTAGTTCCTGAATATTCAAGGGGTAGCTGGGGTTCCAGGTTTTATTTTTACTTCAAAGGAGACCATTTTGTGGTTTCAGGAAAAAAAAAAACTTCTCATTGGCAATGTTCTGTTTCAGGAAATAAAAGCTTCTCACTCGTCATGCTCAGTTTCAGAAAATAAAAGTTCACTGGTCATGCTAAGTTTCAGGAAATATGTCTCTTCAGGGAGTTTGTTCAAATAATATAACAGGCTCATTTGTATAAAGTAATCCATTTGATATTTTCATGTTCTGTGTTCAGCAGGAAAATGTAGAACGTTCATTGTTATAGACTATATTTAAAAATTCTGGACAAAGTTAAAGTCGTTCTTAGATAAACATAGAATGTACCTTTTTACAAAATAAAAGTGAATTCTCCTGTAAATTTGACTAAATTATAAATAAGTTGAATGTTTCAGTTAAGATATAATCAGTAGTGTGATGACATTTTTACTGTAAATAGTTTTGTTGTTATTAATATATTATTGTTTAAGATAATATTGATTTGCTGTATCTGTTATATTTGTTTGTTACTTACTGCTTAGAAAATCAATGCAATTGTTTTGGAGATAAATGTTTTCTTTTTTACTCTCTTTTGACTTATTTGGCCTTTCCACCCAAATTTAGTTATTTGTAAGTCATGTGGTTGTCTTTATAAAATAAATTATACGTAATAAATTTTGCCAAAACCTTGCAAGTATTAATTTGATACCCAGAAAAGGTCCAAATTTTAAACTGGTTCCCCCTGTTATGTGCATTTTCACCTTCTTTGCTGGTATATGCTATATGCTGGTTCACATTGACAATCCAGGGTGATATCGAAAAGACATTGTCCCATATATGGCAATATTAATGGCATAAACTTGTAAAACAAATAATGTTATTTCAGATGTGACACAGATAATGTCATTGCAGATGTGATAAATTATACTTCCTTTTCAAAGTATGTTATATAGTTTATTCAGTTTTAGGTTTTAATTTTCTCTAATTGAAGCAGCATATAAATGCAGCATATAAATGAAGCTATACGGAGGTACTGTGAATGTGAACACCAGTAATTTAGATAGCCATAACATTGCATATATAATTATGTTGCTTTTTGTAGCTTCACTTTATTTCAGGACATCAAGGATTTCAGTTTGAACTGCTGCTCAGACAGGTCACACAGATGTTTACTCTGGATGATGTCAGAGAAATAGATCACCTGATGTCTGCTACAGATAGTTTGGCCTGTCTAGTCTAAACAATTCTCTGCCTACTGGATAAACTGCAAAAATGACATCTTCAAATCTGCACAAAGCATTCTATGTGTTTTATTTTATTCATGTATTGTTTTAATAAAGAGAGACATAAAAAATACTGGTGGAGATTCATAGAGATGCACTGCTCTGTTGAGTAAGACTTTTTCTCCTTTGTAGTGACATACTGTAGTGAAAAGTGTATCTGAACACACTAAAAGTGAAACTCTGCTTGGCCGAGGAGCTAGCTGTGCTCCAGTATTGGAGCCAGTGCAAGGCTTAGCAGCCACAAGCCAACAAAAGTGGAGCCAGCTAAGAAGTACATTGTGAAGCAGAGTAATGCCATGTGCTGGCATCTTGAGATACCTAGAGGCAGATCATAGCACGAGTTGGAGCATGCTGGAGCCGGCTTTTGGCAAGCGCCACATACAACTAAGCTACACCACAGTGCAAACATCTTTAGTCAATTATCTAGTCAATTGGAGACATGCTGGTTCCATGTAAGAGAAAGAAAGTGGAGTATAGGACATGTGAAAATGAGGAGTACAGAAAACAGAAGCACACAAAGAAAGGAAGCATAAAGGAACAGTGCGGAGAAGGGAAGGCATGGCACATTTATTCTTTACAAAAGGCATTCCTTTTTCAGACATATGTGCAGAAAATGGATGATAAATGTGTGAAATGAAATGTTGAAAGCTAGGTAGTGGAAACAGCAAAGAAACACAAAACAGTACAAACAAATGGGGTAGACATGCAGAAGAAGCATTGACATTTTCTGGAAAAGAGTGAAGGAAAAATTGATAATGTACAAAGTATGGGCTGTTGGATAATAATTAATTGGGTACATCTATCTGGGGACAGAGGTAGTGCATTGAATATTAACTGGTCTATCGATATGTCAACTAGATTTAGAAGATGGCTCAGATTATCAAGGTGGCCTGTGACAGGGGTCACTCCCTTATCTGATGGATAGACTGGGCATCTGCCATTCAATAACATTTGTTATGCACTTCACAAGGAACATGCTACTGGTTACATATCCCATTAGTGCATCATCAACCATCTCCTATACTTCCTGCCACTCTTATGGCTAAGCTACAGCAGGTAATGCCAAAGAGAGGTTGGAAACTCCACATGGTGAAGCTTTTTCTGCCCTCTCACCTGCCACATTGAGAGGTATTGGGGCCAGCTGCAGCTAACATGTCAGTAACTCTTCCATTTCATAACTGGCATGCCACAATGACCACACTGTGCTAAAAGTTGCAGCTGCTCCTGTAGTGACCAGCATTTATTTTTTTCTCACACTACCAATGATGAAATATACAAAAAACAAAACAGCTGTCTCACAAACTTGTAGGTGAGGTACACAATATACTACAAAACCACAATCCCTCTTGGACATGCATAACGGTGCATATGTGGGAATGTGCTTACAGCAGAAACCAACATGGTGCCCACACCCACAAAAATGAACAGCTTTTAAATACCCCACAATGAGAAGCAGTACCAAGACAGATAAACACAGCATAACACAAAGACAGTTCTCCATAGCAGCCCACCTGGTACATCCTGGTATCTGTGAAAGGAAATTGACTTTATTAGAAACACAACTCTGAATGACAACAAAAAACAGGTTTCTGAAGACTGAAGATCTTCAAGATGGCAACGTTGCATGTGATCATAATGAGGTCTGTTTTTCTCACTGGTCCTATTGATGCCAACAGTTTCACAAAGGATGCTAGCTAGGTAATACAGGTAAACACCTTAAGAAATGGACCCAGAGAGGTTCTTGCAGATGCTCCATGAACTGAAAGGGTGGAACACAATCTTGTTCACCATGGCACACCATGCATGAATTTCTTAATACGAATTAGCTTCAGCACCAATTTCCAGTAATATTCTGTAAAACAAACTGGTGTCTGTGTTTCATGCTACAAACATGAATTCTCAATCACAAGCAGTGCACCTGCAAAGCATGACACAGGTACAGGGTCAGCTAGCATGCAAAATCCAAAATGATGGTATAATACCCTCATGGTGGGCAGCTTAGTATTATAGCAACTTTGTGTTAAAATATAGATATTCATACAATCAGAATGCCTTTATTATTTCAATATGTAAATAAAATCAGAGAAGTCATGTAATTACAATTAGCAGTCGATTTTCAAGAGTATGTATCATAATTACAATTATAATTATCTTCAATATTTTCTATCACAATCCTCCACAGTGTACTTTATTCACACACTGATATGAGTTTATTTTATTTTATTAATTTGTTTTAATTTTATTTTCATTAGATATGCCATATTGTCCTAACATAAATTCAATTAACACTAATGATATTTTGCTTTTTTATCAGTATATCTTCTGCAGTGTATACAATTTAAAGTATTTTGCATTCCAACATTTTGAATG
Organism: Protopterus annectens; assembly: GCF_019279795.1. Lineage (NCBI taxonomy): Eukaryota > Metazoa > Chordata > Ceratodontiformes > Protopteridae > Protopterus > Protopterus annectens. The sequence goes on from NC_056738.1 coordinate 283,294,423, forward strand.
TATCTCTCAATTTTTGTTCAATGATTTTGTGGAAGACGGTGGTGGCACTTTTCTTTCTTTTTGACATTTACAATTTTTTTTCTGATTTAGTCTTTCCATAATACATAATTGTTGTAAATATCAAAATTGTATTTAATTATGATGAAAATAGTTTTCTATCTCTTATCTTATCCAAATAATTTGTGTTATTTGTTCTAACTAGAATAGTCATATAGGTCTTTGAATATCTGCTATTTGGTATAATTTGCATATCTTCCTACTTTTGATTATTTTTTGTTATTCTGGGAAGGTCGTTATCAAGTAAAAAGGTCTTATGTCTACCTTCCTCTAGATATTTTAACCCATATATTTCTGAATCATTTCTACATGTCAGTCTGTGTTATATTACTTGTTTTACTATACTTTGATATGGATTTCTTACATATCTACACCAGCTAGAAAAAATGTTTTGGTCCAGTATACTTTCTTGATATTCAATATGTATCTTAAACAAATTATGGGAACTTAACTTTGGTAAAGTCACTAAATATGGTTGTGTTGTGTATGCTTTATAAAACAAATGTTTGCTCTGTCTACTTGCTAACATTTCTGACCCTTATGGGAGTAAACTCAAAACCATTTATACAGTATGTCCTTTAGTAAAGGTTTACTGCAGTATTCCACATATTTCTTAACAATTTTTTCTAGACTGCTGACTATTTCTGGTACTCTTCCTGATGCACAGTCTACTTGCTTGGTTTGTGTATAATTTGAAGTGTATATTATTCCTAGATATTCACAATGATGTGCTTGATCTAGTCAGGTTCCTTTACAATATGTTACTTAAATGTTTTAACTGGAGTAGAACACTGATTTAAATGTTTTAACTGGAGTAGAACACTGATCACAGTTCAGGTTCAACCCAAAGACAAAACAATAGAAAAGCAAAAATCATATTTTTAAACACTTCCACGACAAAATAATAATAAGCACTATGCACTGACAATAAAAGGGCATTTAAGATAGAGAGGGAGGTGGGGATTGGGGAGATATGTCTATGTCTATGTGTATGGGTCTACTGCTTTTGGTCGAATTACATTTGGTCGAAAATGATTTCAGGCAGCCCAATTCACTGAAAGCTCATTTGATTGAAAGCTCATTTGGTCGAATTCCATTTGGTTGAAAATGGAATATAGCCCCTGCCCCACTGCAGTCCGACCCTGGAGTGAGAATATAACATTAGGGAGTGTGTTGGGGGCTCAGCCCCCCAGCCCCCACATTTTACAACTAGTTTTTACTGATGTCATATGTTTCCATGTATTTTTAATGGATACACAAGCATATAATAGTGAATTCATTGCAATTATGTGGGGGGGCTACGCCACCTAAACCCCCCAATGTGGGGGGCTGTGCCCCCACCCCCCTAACTTTATATTCTCACTCCAGATAGACCCATATATAGATAGATATATAAGTGTGTGTGTGTGTGTGTGTGTGTGTGTGTGTGTGTATGTGTGTGTGTGTGTATCTATAAGAAAGGCACTATATGCATAATATTCACACTACAGTAGCAAGACATTCTCGAGTGGGACACAAGCGCAAAATGCATTAGGAGCAGAAGAATGAGAAACAGAAAAACAAGATGTAAAACTAGAGAGCAAAATAAAGGAGCCACAAAAATGGTGGTGGAGATGACATGGAAATAAAACATCGGCTATGAGGTGAAGAAGTGAGTGTATTTTGAAGGAAGAGGAGAAATATGTAGAGGAGGTAAGGGGATGTGGTTTGAGGAGAAGCTGTTAAATTTTATTGTCCTTTGATAGATAGTTCATATTTTGTTGGTCTTCTTGCATTAAAAAACAATGATTTATTTTTCTCTGTGTTTATTCTCAATTTATACTCCACTATTGTGTTTTATAGAACCCCTTTTGATCATTCATTGCAGACAAACTAATTGTTAACAAATGCAAATTATCTGTGTATCTTATGACTAAAATATTTAGTTTATCTTTAGTAAATCTTCCTTCATATATCTTAACCTCTTAATTGCATAAAAACATGCAGCTAAGATACATTTTTGTCTAGCGTTTTTTTCCAAAGAAAAACTAATCTGTTATTTATTTTTTGATTTAACTTTAACTTTAGTGTTGTGGTCATTTTAGTTAGCGACTCTCGGTCTCGGGCAGTGCCATCATGTTTTGTTTGGTTACAAGTTGTTTTCTTGGTGTTTAGACTGCTATGGTTGTTGTTTGTAACTTTAACTTTAGCTTTGTGATTGCTATGGTGTTCCATATAATGTCTATAATATCCTTTCTGAATTCTTTCAATGATATAATTTCTTGGATCTTCTTTCAGTCTAAACTGTTGAAAGCATATTGCATATCTAAAAAGAAAGCATAGACCTGCTGTTTACTAATACAATATATTTTTATTACATGTTGTAATGTAGAATGGGATGCTTAGGCAGATTTACCATTAATATACACAAATTATGTTTCCAAAAGGCCTAGCCATTTGATTGCGCTTTTAAGCTCTCATAGGAATACAAATGTAAAGCTTTTCAGGGATGCATGATGCTATGTTATACACCTATCTGTATTTGGATACTGTTTATTCCCTTACTTATGAATCAGAATAATTAGCTGCCATACATTTTAATTAAAAATGAAATATTTTCATAATCTTGTTTAGCAGTTCTATTTACCTTGTTCATAATGTGGCCAGGGCCAGGGATTTTATTATTTATTTGTTTGTTTTCTGAGCATGTTGACTGCATAAATAATATTGTTTACCTCAAAGATTTCCATGAGATCTTTATAAATGTGTTAAAAATTCTCTTACTATTTCAGAGTTTCTATACTTTTTGCCTGAAAAAATCATACCACTGTGTATGAATTGCACACAAATATCATTTCTTTTTGAATTTTCTTTTTCCTTCAATTATTTATTTCCAAAATTTCTTCTCATCATTAGAGTTTTTAATACCTATTTTTTCTCCCAAAATATGTATTTTTTAATCTTTATCAAGTTTTTGTACACATTCTTTTTTCTACATGCACGCATTTAATTTCTTACCTTTATCCCATTGTGTGTAACACTCTTTCATTATTTTCTTCCATTTTAGCATTCTATCAAACACGCTTTTACAGATTTCTTCCGTTTTCCTTGAATCTTAACTAAAACTGAATTTATTTCATTTATGATTATCTTATGGATGTATTTATTTTCTTCATCTGTCTCACAATTATAAATTGTTCTACTAACTGATTCCTCAGATTGTCTTAATTTTTTCCTCTTCTTCCGTAGTTCTCTTTTCATAGGGTAATTAATGATCACTCCTAGTTCTTATCTTTACTTTGGTTGACAAGTCATTTCTCCTGAAGTAGAGATTACGTTTGCTCATTCAAATGCAAAGGATTCCCACCTAAATTATTCTTCTCATTCAATTCGTTTTTTGTAATATTGCTTTCCCAACTTTTGGCCCATTATTTTTTTCTTTTCTTTAATGCCCCAACCAATCATCTGAGCAATCGTCTTTTGTGTTGTTTATTTATTTATTTATTTAATTTTGATCTTATGTCTGTTTTTGACTATTCTTTCAGTTTTTTTATTTTTCATAGTGCCTTTCTCCCTCAAGGCGATTATGTGTATAGCACTCTAATCATGTTCTGTGTTTAAAATATTGTTTGTTATCATCTTGATTTTATCATTCTTTTTACCAAAACTTAGATTTAGAAGTATTCTGTTTTCGAAATGTCTATGCATTGCAGCTCTGTAATCTGTATTACAATCTCCTGCCACTTTTTCAGCTTGCTTACTCTTTATTTTCCTCTGATAATTATCACTGATCTCAATAGTCATACACTAGTCATCACTAACAGAAATCAATATGAGATTCACTCAGATTAAACTCAAACATTATAAATGCATCAGACAAGCATATATCTGTTAACTGAATAAAAAAAAATCTTGATTACTGTGTCACACATTAATGATAATTTTCACATTGTCAATTCATTTGTTTGCAAATCTATTTGTTTACTTTTGAGCAGTATAATTTAGCCGCTGCTTCTAAATAACAAAACCATAAGAATTCCATAGCCTTAGGTTAGTAACATCCGTGAGTTGTGGAACATCATACTTTAAGCAGCCTACACACATTCTTACATTCCAATGTATTTTCTGAAACATCAAGTGAAAAAGCACAGACTCAACAAAAAAATAGAAAATGCTATTAAGAGGGTACAAATAACAATGTAATCAGCAGTTTTCTTTTGAGTGATATTAGTCAAATCATAGAGTTCTCAATGTAATATATTAGAATGTACACAGTCAACAGCACACAGGTGTTACGGAGGTATGTATCAGTTTCCTGTATCTCTGAACATTAAATGTATCAAATGTAACACAACTGCTTTAACTAAACAAGTAAAATGCTGTTTTATTTTCTCTGTTCAAATGAAAGGATGTGTTTCACATTTAAACAGCATGATAAAAATCATAAATGTTATAATTCCAGTAATGCAATTTATTTACAGTGTTCCAATGCAAGGTGCGCAGTCTGCTTTTGATGTAGCCAGAGTCCAATGGATCTTATCCATAAAAGTAGAGGTGTAGTTCTTCAGCAGGAGATAACAGAATTGGTCCTATATGCATGAATGAGTTAATCATGGAAACACATTCAGCTTTGTCTTCTAACAACAGTGAGCCACACTGACTGTGTAATTTATGCAGGGGACAACTGCAGGCATTTCAGTCATTAAATAGAATTTAAAAGGAGCCTAGTATGTGATCGATGCCATTCTCTACAAGTGTCTCATTATCAAACTTATAATACTGTGCCTCACTTAATCATGTATAAGATCTAAACACATGGCTGCTGAACAATATCATTACAAAAATATTCCCTTACCACAAACAGTAAGGCAATCTCAGTTACCATACATATATATAAAATCAAAGGAGTGAAGTCATTGCCCTTGCTTCTTTGTTAAATCATCATTTGGATTGAAACCATCAATTTGTTATTGGCAACTTTTTTCAATCACCCGATGATCAATTACATTGGGACGGATGACTTGCCATGTATCCAGATTAAACCACCCTGTCAAACTCATTCTAAGGCATTGTAAGGAAGTCTACAAATATATTCAGAGCTCCAACTTCTCCAAACTAATATAATATGTCTTCTCAGGAACTTTATGAATGAAGGCTATTATCCAACAGGAAGAGTGATAAAGTAAAAAAAAAAAATCCATCTAGTTTCTCGCCTTGAAAAATAGGGGTTCCCAAAGTTTGCTGCTGCTTAGTGCCAAACTTTCTCATAATATCCACACTTTCATTTGACAGAATCTCCTTCCATGGGACAAGAGCAGGCAGACCTTGCAATCTGCTATTCCAGTCTTCCTTATAATAAAACTTTTTTTATTCACATCAGTTGCTTTCCCTACTTCTATAATGCATCACACCAACAAATGTCAGCTTTGCTCTTAAGTACTATTTCCATTAAGAACAGGACACTGTCAGACATATGCTTGTCTATTTCCATTGCACCTACACCTGACATTACATTCTGACTTCACAGTCTTTCTCAGTGTCCAACATAACCATTCATTAATAGAGAGCTTAGCCACACTCCCTCTTTTGTAAATGTAGAGAAATTACCACAGTATAATAGTCAGATTTCTCCCTATTCAGCAAATACATCACAAGAGTTTTCCATAGAGGACAGATTATAATACTAATGGGGCTTATGGAGTCAACAAAAAAGTCATGAAATAAATAAATAGACTGAGGCAGGTACAACTAGTACTGCTCTAACATTAAGTAAGGCATGAATTATATTTATTTAAAGAGTCAATCTTCAGAGTAACTTAGAGTAAAAATTCCCCTTCCAGCAAAATGTGTTACTCTCAATATTCCTTTTCTGATGGGAACAAGATTTTAAGAAATAATTATGGGTTCATAGGTTAATAGGTGGGTACTAGGCAATTGGCCCAAGGGTCTAAGTAAGCCTAGCCACTAAGGTTCCCTGGCTTACGCCACCCAAGAAAGTTAATTTCATCTGCCCCTGTCAAGCACAGCCACAGAAGTGATCCCCGGGGTGTATTTCCTATTTCCCATCCACTCATAAGGATTCTTCTTGAAGAGTGCTAATGAGGAACTTTGCTTGACATAGATGGGTAGCTTGTTCAAGAGTATAGGAAGTCTCTGGGACAGGAATAAATCCCTCCAGCATATCCTGTATATTGTGGTGAAAAGGTTTAGGTCCCTAGAGTGTGTAGCTCAGAGGGGTTGGGATTTCTTTAGGTGTAGCTTGTCCAACAACTCTGGGTTTAACACAGCTTTATAAGTTAGGCAGAGATCTCATCAGAGTAGGCGATATGCTACAGAGTAAAGCTGGAGTTTTTTGAGACGGTCAGTGTAGGGCATCTGTTTGAGACCAGTAATCCTCTTTGTGAGGTACTTCTATGGCCTTTCCAGCTGCTGCAGATGTCTTGTGAGGTACATTCCAAAAGGGGCATTGTACTCTATAATGGGTCTAATGATTACCGAGTTCAGGGGAACAATGACCTCTTTTTTCCTGGAGGAGAACCCTTTTGTGATGCGGTGTGCCACATAGAATGATTTCCTGACTACTGTGGTGATGTGATTATCAAAGGAGAGACTACTGTCCACCTTGATCCCAAGGTCTCTTATCACACATTTGGCATTAAGTAGACTGCCGTTTATGTGGTAGTTCATGGGTACAGAGTTTTTACCAAAGGGGATGACAATGCACTTTTTGGCACTGAGCTTGAGGCCATGGCTCTGACACCAGGCATCTCTGTCTCAGTGAGGCCCTTCTGTAGGATGTCCACATCATTTGGAGACTCAACTATGGCTCCTAGTTTGCAGTCATCTGTGAACTTTGTTAGCCAGAGGCCTTCTGTGTTAGCCTGTACTTCATAGAAGTAGATACCAAACAGGAGAGGTCCCAGGACTGAACCCTTTGGTACTCCACTTGTCACTGGTTTGAAGCCAGATTTGGAATCTGCGACTTTTACAGTGTGGGTTTAATGAGCCAGTTGGCAACCCAACTTGTGACGTAAGGATTTATACCTAGTTTAGTGAGTTTAGCTATAATTCCAGACTGGAGGATGGTGTCAAAAGCCTTGACGAGGCCAAGACAGGCTGTGTGAACCACTTTACCCTCGTCTACGGCTTTGGTGACTGCCTCAAAGATGTTGATCAGGTTCAGAAGGCATGATCTGCCTTTCAGAAACCCAAACTGGGTGGGGTCCAGAGTTTGGAGGATACCAGTGTCTTTGTTTATGAGTTCCATGATGATACCTTCCATGGCCTTGCAGACCAGACTCATCAGGCTAATAGGGTGATAGTTCCCAGGATCAGTGATGGCTTCCCCTTTGTGGAGTGGGATAACTGTTGCTGTGCACCATTCAGTGGGCACAAAGCCTGATGTGAGACTATGATTGAACATGGTGCTTAGATGGGGAGCCAGTTCGTTCTGAACTTTATGTAAAACGCAGCCTGGGATATTCCATGGATGCTGTGTGTTTGGTTTTTGAGAGTGCAGCTTTTACCTGCATAGATGTGATTACAGGGACTCTGCATTCTTTCTGTATTGATATGGGCCCTTTAGGGGGTGAAAGGGGGTTAAAGTTAGCACTGAACCTATCTGCCAGGATGTTGGCAATATCAGTTGTTTCTGTAATTTTCATGCCATTGTGCTGTAACTCAGAGCAGATCTGGGTGTTGCCATTGAGATTATTGACATAGCTATAGAATGCTTTGTGGCTGCCCTTAGAATCAGTGGCAATTTTGTTTTCAGAGTTAGCTTGGGAGGATCTTATAAGGAATCTCAGCTTCTTACTGAGACTGACCAGGGAGCTCCTCCACTCATGGGATTTTACTCTCTTTTGCAACAGTTTCTTCCTCCTGTTGTAGAATCTGTTTATGTCAGGGGACCACCAGATTGGCTTTCTTTTTTTGGAGGATAGCATCTTGGTTCTGTTTAGGATAGCACACTCCATGCACTCGTGTAAATGCTTACAGAGGGCATTTGTGTAGGATTCAGCAGTCGTAACTGTATTGTCCATCTGCATGGGTGTCATGAAGTTCGCCACTTCTGTCTTAAGAAGCATGAAGTTGGCTTTGGAGAAGTTTTTTACCATGGTTTCCATAATGGTGGGTGGGGGTGGGATGGGGATATCTAGGGTGATTAGCTTATGGTCGGATCTGACTAACGAGGAGTTGACTTCAGGTGTGGAACACCGGTCACTCATGTTGGTAATGACTAGGTCTAGGATATTGTTGCCCCTGGTTGGGGTGTGGATAAGCTAATCCAGGGCATTGGAATTTATGAATTCCAGAAAGCATTGAGTGAAGGAGTTGGTACATGAGTAGTTTTCCCAGTTAATGATGGGGTAGGTGAAATTGCCCATTATTAGGGTGTTTGTTTAAACCCTAATATTTTCCAGTATATCAAGAAAAGAGGAGTAGGAATCCTGGGGCATGGTGGGGGATTTTCCAGTATATCAAGAAAAGAGGAGTGGGAATCCTAGGGCATGGTGGGGGATCTGTAGCAAGCTACAATTTGGATTGCAGTTTTGCTCAGAGTTAGTTGCATTTGGATAACCTCGGATGCATTATGCTATGCAACTAGCCTGGAGGTGTGGATATCTTTAATGAATATGGACTCACCTCCACCTTTGGTGTTCTGGTCCAGGTTAGATGGCTGAAAGGTGTGGTATGAGTTATAGCCTGGTAATGCAGGGTTGCTCTCTAGATCCTTGAACCAGGTCTCAGTCACTGCACAGATATCGATGTTCTCCATTTTAAGTCGTGTCTTGAGTGAGTGCATTTTGAGATTTAGACTTCATTCATTGAGTAGCATTACCCTCAGTTTTTGCTTGCCTGTTCCTGTTACAGTGGTGAATTTGTCATTTGAACCTTGCCTAAAAAAGGCACTATAGGGGTGGCAAGACCCTTATCCAGTATCCGGAATCCCAGGGTTGACCAGTACAGGCCATCTCTGGAAAAGCATCGTGGTCTGTCGATCATGTTGTCCCTGGCAAACAGACACTGGATCACCTTACAATGACACCAGAAGCGTCTCCAATTGTTGAAGTAAATCATTTTGTCCTTGTACTGTGGTATCATTCTGGGCGATGTCAGGATGCTACTCAGGGCTAGGGTCATACCTGCCTGGGCTACAAGATTGGAAAGCTCTTCCATGTCTCTTTTCATGTATTTCAGGGAGGTACATCTCAGGTCGTTCACACTAACATGGACAATGACAGAGTCATATTTGTACTTGTTGTGGAATGACCTGAGTGCGTGGATTATGTGGCAGATCCTGGCACCTGACAGGCAGCTAACAGTAACCTTCTCCTTGTTTAGCCTAGTGAGTGGGACATCAGTGTGCCTAACTATAGAGTCACCTATGTCTAGTGTGTTGGGTACGTTGTTTTGCCTTATGGGCTGTGGTTGAGTGGCACACTGAGTCTGTGGGCTATGTGTCATTTGGGTCGTGTTGGGCGGTGGAGGTTGCTTGCATTTCTGCTTTGGAGGTCTCTGTTGTTGAGCAGATTATTATTGAGAGCCTCTGTGATTGCTTTTGTGTTTCTATGTGTGGATTTTGGTGGTGTAGGTTTAGTGGGACTATGTGATGAGTGTGGTGTGGTGCAAGTGTTTACCTTCTCTTCTTGGCTGTCAAGCTCAGTCTTGGTTGGAGAGTGTTTACCTCCAGTTTGGCTAGATAAGTGCATCTCTAACAGGTTGTGGTGTTGGGTGGTAGGAGGAGAGGGTTGTCTTTGTATATGAGGCAATTGCTACATTGCCCCAAGATGCCCAGATTCATCAGATAAACAGGAGAGAACACTGCAAGTTGGCCCTTGGACATCCTGAATAAAAAAAAATGACTTTCCTCTAGACAAGTGAGGAAAGTAAGTAGAAAAAATGTTTTTCTCTAGGTAAAGAGGAAGGTTGAGTGCTGTAGTAATTTGTAGCTTATTTAGTGCTAACAACAAGTTCTGAACAAGTGCTGAGCACTAATAAGTAAATTCAAGTGCTAAAACTAAGAATCTGTACCTGGATCTTGTGGTAGATAGGCTACCAAGTGCTTACCACTCCCACTGATAAGCTAGTGTTTCTTCAGTTCCCTCCAGCACAGAAAGGCTAGTGGGGCTTAGAAGCTTACCAACAGTCCTGGATACTGCAAATCTGTATCTGGACTAGACTAGTTACAGGAAAGGTGGGAAACAAGCACAAACACTGGCTTTTAAACCAGAAGGTTGAAAGAGATGGAAAAACTTCCCAAACGGCCAATAAACTACAATTTCTGGGCCAAAAAACACTCTTGTGGTAGGTAGGCTACCTAGTGCTTACCACTTCCCACTGATAAGCTAGAAGGCTTCCCTCCAACACAGAAAGGCTTGGTGGGCTTAGAAGTTTACAAACAGTCCTGGATACAGCAAATCTGTATCTGGACTAGACTAGTTACAGGAAAGGTGGGAAACAAGCGTAAATGTGGGCTTTTAAAGCAGAAAGTTGAAAGAGATGGATAAACTGCCAAACAGCCAATAAACTACAATTTCTGGGCCAGAAACCACTCTTGTGGTAGATAGGCTACCTAGTGCTTACCACTTCCACTAATAAGCTAGAAGGCTTCCCTTCAACACAGAAAGGCTTGGGGGGCTCAGAAGCTTACAAACAGTCCTGGATACAGCAAATCTGTATCTGGACTAGACTAGTTACAGGAAAGGTGGAAATAAGTGCAAACACAGGCTTTTAAACCAGAAAGTTGAAAGAGATGGAAAAACTGCCCAAAAGGCCAATAAACTACAATTATGATCGGAATATTAGCAGTAGAGAGATTTTGATCAGTGTTTCTAGTGTTAGTAGTGAAGAAAGTTCCCCTTTTACTACTCAAGTAAGTAGGAACAGCAGCTCCCCTCCCAATCGGGAGGCATTCACAGTAGTGGGGAAGAAAAAAGGAAAGGCCAAGGGGCGTTAACTAATTTATATGAGATCTTCAATTTAAGTGACAGAACATTTACTAAAGATGAAACTGAAGTTCTAAAAAAGGGTTTTTCATTTTTACCAGCACACATGCCTAAAATTACAGATACTGTTTTAGATTTTAAGCTATAGGTCAGAAAATTTAATTTGAAATATCTTTATCATGACATGCCTACTAGTAACATCAGTCAGTGGAAAAAGAAAAGTAATGTTAACCCACCATTAGTTAACAGATTGAATACCTTTTCTATGATTTGTGAGAATGACATTTATAATTTACATACTTTTGGTAGGTTTAATAAATCCAACTTTGATAGAAATTTGACAGAAAAACAATCTGTTGCTTTAAAACCGTTAATTTCTTATAGTGATGTTAAATACATGAAAGCAGATAAAGGGCAGGGCCTGGTCATTATGAATGTTGTTAAGTATAATGAGACTATAGGTAACATGGCTGACACAGACAAATACAAAAAGGTTTCTAAAGATGTAGTTAGAAAAAGGTTTCAGGAAGTTGAGTTAATATTATTGGACTTATTACATCAACAGCACATTACTACTGATCTCTTGGAATCTCTGAATGTTGCACAACCACAACTGGGGACTTTGTTTGGAATTCCCAAAATACATCAACATGCTGAAAACCCCCTGTTCAGACCCATAGTGTCTGCCCCACATAGTAAAACATCAAAAATGTCTATTTATTTAGATGAAATACTTAATTCTATTGTGCAGAATAGTGAATGGTTTCTGAAAGACTCATGGATGTTTCCTGATGAGTTGAGATTATATGAATTTAAGGGGGATGTGACTATGCTGTGTACATTTGACATTTGTTCATTATATACTGCAATAGAACAAACAGAAGGTATAGAATTTATGAGTCTTTACTTAAATAAACACAGGAAATGTCTTAAACAGGACATTTTTGTGGTATGCCAGCTTATGGAGCAAGTGTTAATGAACATTTTTTTATGTTTGGAGAAGGAGTTTACCAACAGACAAGTGGGGTTGTGATGGGTGCACATGTTGCACCAGTGTTCACCAGCTTGGTCATGTGTTGCTGGGAACTTGAGTTCCTCACTAAATTGTAATTGTTCAAGTATGTATGGTACTACAAACGATATATTGATGCCCTGTTTTTTATTTGGGCAGGTAGTAGAGAACAGTTGGTTGATTTTTTCAGTGAACTTAATAGGACAGTGACTTGGCTTAAATTTACCATTGGAAATGTTAGAGTGGAAGTTAACGTTCTTGATGTTAAAAAAAGTATTGACATCAATAAAAACGAATTTAGTAGTAACATCTATCGTAAAAAAAATCACTAATAATTATTTACATTTTGAAAGTTTTCATCCAAAATATATGACGATTAACATCTTCAAAGGGCAAGTAATAAGGCTTAGTAGGATAATTAGTGAAGAAAATAACTTCACCAGTGAAGTGAATTTTTTTAGATAGTTATTTATTGATAGAGAATATGACCAAGGGGACCAAGATGAAGTTATTGGTTACATCATTAATAATAGAGGGATTAGGTTTTCCCCTATTCTAAAAGTTGGATTTCAGGTTAATGCCACACCTAAATGTAATGAAGTAGGGTAAGAGATGTTAAGGTATGCTTTTCCTGGGGTCTATATTAGAACATCGAAGTGTCAGGTCTTTGAATGTTCTAATATCGACATCTAGTATCCGAAAGTTGAAAATAGCGAATTCTTTCCTAGGGAAAGAATTTGGTTGCCCGTTATTGTCTCTTCGCCATTTTCAGCTCTGCGGTGGAAAGTTACGGTCGAGTTTAGGTAAGTGTGCGATTGTGTGGACGTGAGGGTTAGGGCTGGGTAGGTGAGTTAGGATCAGGGCGCGGGTGAGGTGTGTGTGCGATAGTGATGGACTTTAGGGTTAGGTTTTGGGTTAAGGTAAGTGGGTAGATAGTGGTGTAGGTACAGTTTAGTGTAGGTTTAGATGTAAGATTTTAGGTATATGTGTGTGGATTGCTGTGTGTTTGGTGTGTTTGTGTTTTGGAACAGCAAATTTTTTCCCTAGGAAAAAATTCGATGTTCTAAATTTTTGGTCTTACCGGTTTCCGGTTACTAGGTGTCGATATTAGAACATTCGAAGACCTGAAACTTTGATGTTCTAATATAGACCCTTTTTCCTGTACCTATGAGTACAGATGGGCCTAGGATTAAGGAGAAAGTGAAAATTGGAAAATTATTTTGGGGAATGAAGAACTTAAAGTAGTGAGAGTCCACCCAAGATTTATTAACAAAAAAACTAAAAATTTGGAGGAATTGTTGGAAAGCGGACCTACATGTGAAAAGAATAATGACAATTTCACTTACTTTGGTACATTTCCATGTACTAATTGTACTCAGTGTAAGTTTATGATGGGGATGCACAGTTACCACTTTAAACATTTAAATTACACTTTAACAGCAAAGGGAAGGTATAACTGTCAAAGTGAGAGGCTGGTGTACCTTGCAGTGTGCTCCATCTGTGAGAATTTCTATATAGGTAAAACTATTAGAAAAATGAATCACAGAGTTAGAGGGCATGTGTTGGCTGTTAAAAAGAAGGATCTAAGTAATGGGTTGGCTAAGCACTCAGTAAAGTGCACAAATTTTAAAAAGTTTACTTTCGTTGTAGTGGAAAAATTTAAAAAGGACAAATTTGTAGCTTCTTTTAATTATTTTTTAGAACATATAGAGCTAAAATGGCAGATTCTTCTAAGGGCAGATAAAAATCAAAGCATTAATGATGAGATTTCTGTGAAAAGCCACTTGAATTATGTGAATAATTAAGTATGGATATATGTATATAGTTTTAATACATATATAGATATTAATAAATGTATATTTTTGATAAGTTTGAATATTCGCATTTATTGTTGTATTTATTTGATTCAGCAGATGTTTGTAAATGTGTACATTATATATTTTTATGTGTTTCTCTGTATGATGATTGAGTATTAATTAGGGAAATTATGTCCTAATTAATTGGTTTTGTAAAAGACAATGGATGTAATTGATTTTTAGTTCTGAGGAACTTCTTTAATAAACAGGAAAAAGCGCTCAACTTGATTCTGGCTCCAGTGTGGTTCGTTTTAAATAAATAAATAGACTGAGGCAGGTGCAACTACTACTGCTTTAACATTAAGTAACGCATGAATTACATTTATATAAAGATTCAAGCTTCAGAGCTTCCTCTTCCAGCAAAATGTGTTACTCTCAATATTTGATTTATATGCAACCCTCAACAGATATGCATATCACTAAACATATTATCATGTATATACTCAGGGACGACTGCATCCATAAGAACACTACACTACACCATGCAAAACTTAACATATTTTTATTATTAATACAAAATGAATCAGACTAAATTTCTTTCAGGACCAGCAACCATTCGCCTCTTTGGTTAACTCACTAAAACGTGCTTTTAAAAGGAACAGCAGCTGAGTCTGATGTAAGAATTTGGCAGGCTTGTTTGCTGTAGCTTTACTCATCTGCATTCTAAACATTTAGATGAAGACAGTCACTAGCCTACACAGATGTAAAGCAAAAGCATCAGGATTCATAATTGTAAGAGTACTTTCAATATATATCTATATATTAGATTTTCCGATGTCATGCATACCATATATTTTTTACAGATTAAAAGTTGTATTCTAATAAAACATGTAATGTCATAATTCTGGAAAGCATTATTGTGAAGGACTACAGATAATTAGTCAGATACACAGTTAAAATATCTTGCAGCATTCACCTGCACTGTACATTACCCTCTACATGTTGTCTTTTCTTAATTTTTCATTCTATGTAATAATATAAAAGATCATACCAAACTACAACATCAAGCTAGTTCACCGGATAAGGTACATTAAACAGCAGCAAAAAAAAAGAGAGGGAGGAGGGTTGTATTCTGAAACATAACAAATAACTGCAACAATTCTAAATTTCTGAAAAAATATTCACAAACAGTACAAGATTCATATATGATCTGTGTTTCCAAAATCATTTAATTTGCTCCAGAGCATGGCTTTTGCCTCATTCTGCATGCAGGCAGTGGAATGAGATGGAACCAACCCCATCAGTCTGCATTTCATTTTAATTTCATTTCATGATGAATTTCAAGGCTTGTCTTGTTCCAGAACAGAAGGAATTCAGTTGCTTCTTCTTCCACAGTCACTTATACAAAGGCTGCAGATCCCATACAATAACGCTGAAAGTCTTAGACTAAAAGAATCTGTTTCACTCCCGCTATTGTTCTCAGCTTTGTGCACTTGTAAAACTCTAATCACTTTTCGTTCACCTCATCAATCATAGCAGAAGACCACAGCCACACATGAGAAAAGAATTTCCTCGGCCCTACCAGCAGAGTAGCAGAAAGACAGAGCTTGTTGACTGCTGTTTAATAAATCACCCTGAGCCACATTGTGCAAACGAGAATTGCTGCAGATTTGATTATTAACTTTGTGTCAGTTTATGAAGTAGCAAATGCCATAAAGTGAAGTGCTTCCTAAGGGAGCCGTGGTGTAACAGAAGGTCAGCCACTGGTAAGTCTGTTTTATTTGTCTGAAAAAAAATGAAGCATTTGCACAAGTTAAGTGTCTCCAGCGCTGGGGTGATTTGTAATTGTGCCGATTATTTGTCCACAAACACAAATTACATTTATTTTGATTTTTGATTTTAGAAAACAGCTTATGATTTATAACTCAAGCATGACTGCATATAATACGTGTATAATGAATAGGTCATTTCTATAAAGTATGATGCAAAGGATTAATTATCTAAAGATGAAATAAGGATTCCATAAATACTAAATTTTCTGGTCTGTAGTGAAAGAATGACTGCCCAACGTGTAAAGAAACAAAAGCCTGGGAACAATGAAATATGACTTTGTTTTTGTTATATCACAAATATTCTTCAAGTTAAAAAAGATATCAACTAAGTTTCAGGATTTTGGGTGCTAACCAGTATCATTAGAGAGTCCTGTGCATAATGTCAGTGCCCTAATGGAACACGTCTGGGTGGCCCATAAAAAGAGTGGTTTTATAGCATCCTTCGTAGGACAAAGAAATTAAAGTCAGATAACTGCAACAGAAAGGTATATAATTTTGGTGTCCTCAGCAGTATGGCATGCCTTTTAATGTTATGACATGAAGGCAGGGTATAACTCATAGAAGGAGTGTGGGACAAAATGTTTTCTGTCATATGAAGTACAATAATTGAAGGGGGGAGAGGCTGTCCCAGTGGTTAAGTGAAGAGAGAAGATACTGTTCTGCTTGTTTTTAGGTAGAGACTGAATTCACATTTAAGCAATAACCCATGAGTAGGTGTGGGTATATCAGAATTTACCCACGGTTGTTGTGGTTTGATCAGGAGGACAGCCACATTTGCTGCAAACAAAATCAATTATTTTTTGGCAAGGGGCAACCCCCCCAACACTCCATGCTAGCTTATGTATAGCAATTCTGAAGTTGAGAAATTGTGGGAAAAAGAACAACCTCAAAGACTGCTAAAAGCTGTTTATAACAATAACAACTCTCCCAAAAGGCATATAAATAAAAGATATTCAGAGGACTGAAGGTTTTTTTTCTTATTATTCAATTATATCTACAGTCATACTCATTCAATGAGGCAGCAATCCTAGCATGCCACTCTGTCTTTGTTCCTTCATTAAAAGGCTATCTTAATTTAAATTTCTTAAATGGTTAATTGTACAAAGGGAGGGGGCCAAGTATGATTTTGACCATCTTGGAAGAATTCAACCTTTTGTTTAATATAAGGTTAATTCTGTACTTCTATGGCTATAGGATGCTCAGTTCTTACCATCACATTCCCTAACTGTCCAAAGCAGTTAGGATCAGCTACTGAGGGGAGAAAACTGTTGCTATGCTTTATATAATGGTATAGGTCAGACTTCTGTGAGAAAAATAAACAAAAAAGCTGATGATATAATATTCTTTATTAAACATAACACGGTATAATAAAAACTGAAAAAATATTGTTTCCAGTTTTGTAACTTGGAAAACTTCATGCTACATAAAAAAAGATTTACTAGTTTATAATATGTCTGCAATCAAGCCTAAGATGTTGCTGTAAAATAAACCTATTAATAACTTTCCCCATTTCGATAAACTCACGGTTTTGGTTCAACAGTTAACGATATATTTGGATAAATATTTGTCTTTCCTTAGAAAATGCATCAACTGGACATTGTGTATTGTATTATGTCTAGGCTATTGTTTGATAACTGAATGTCAGAAATATATTTCCAATATGCCATTATATCATTCCAGCAGCTGCTTTAATATGTGAAGAGAGAAGTAGCAACAACTTACATACATATATAAAAGAGTCTGGATGGTATTTTGGCATAACAATTTAAACAATTGCTTCCTTATTTTAATAGACCAAAAGCAAACTTCGCACGTAAGGCAGGTGCACCAGGCCAGGAAAACACACATAGAGTAAAAAAAATAGAGGCCAGCACCTTAGGGGTGATAACTCAGTTTAATGCAAATAGTAAAAAATCAGACCGGTTTCAACAGTCTTTGCCTTCATCAGTGATGAAGGCAAAGACTGCCGAAACTGGTCTGATTTTTTACTATTTGCATTAAACCGAGTTATCACTCCTAAGATGCTGGCCACTATTTTTTTACTTCCTTATTTTAAGCAAGTTTCACATGAGGCTTTGAGGTAATTACAACATCCAGCTGATCATCTTATTTAAAGTGTGATCATGGTGTTTTTTACACTGTGTGATGTAAATGTGATAAAAGACTATATCAGGCAGTAGCAAATGAGTATTAATGGCTTTGTTTCTCTAGTTTTTCTTTTTCTGTGCAAACCGAGACAGGTGATATCTAGGTTACAGACCTCTGGCATCTTCATCCTATACATATGGACAACACAGAGGGGTGAATTATTTTAGTATATATATATATATATATATATATATATATATATATATATATATATATATACGCACACTCTCATACAACGTTGCACAGTATAATAGTTATTTGCTTGTAAATAGTTCAATGTTTATTACTTATGTAATGACTGTTATTAGTAATGATTTTGAAGATAACCATACCTTTGTAAAGGGTCCTTTCTACATAATGCTAGCAATCATTATTGCATGTTAAAAAAGACTGCACAGAACACAGATCTCAGACAATTCCTTTTCTGACTAAATACATTAAAAGATCTGTAAAAGTTAATGACATGACCCCAATCCACAATTTCCTACTCTGTATACATTACTAAAGTAGCACCAAAACGACAGTTCCTATAATCTTAATGACTCAGATATGTTCACTGCCCATAGTCACCATTGATATGGCAATAGGGATGGACTCGCTAACTGACAGGCAGCTTTGTTTTTTTTTTTTTTTGTAGTGGGGGACTGGGGTTGTTGTAATGCCCACAAGTGATCATGGGATGACACTGGGTGATCCCATAGGCTAGTAGGTATTTTTGTAGGAAGCCCTGAGGAATATATTCTGAGGAAATGAACATGCAGACATGCGTGCATGTCACTTGTATAGCTAACAATACTAGTGGTCTATCAGGGATGCATGGTTTACACAAAATTATAAAATTCTACTTTGCCAACATGTAACAGTAGCAGAGTGTGACTGTGCTGACTATCTTTAGTAAGAGAAATGTTGTGTTCATGTGACAAATTCTTAGAGTTTGAAAAACACAAGGTCCATATTTAAAGGACAAGAACAGAAATGAAAGGAAAAAAAAACGTTAGAAATCACGAATACAGTCATATAACTCTCTAGCCAGCAAATCCTCACACCAACTTCTTCCAGAGGAATGGTGACTCAGCATAACACTGCTTAAAATATTTAAATGAAAAATATGACTTAAAAAGAAACCAGTAGAAATTAATCCAGTCTTTTGATGTAGCCCATTCAAGTTAGGACAGAGTTAAAACTATTTTGTCAATTTTGTTATGTACACTTTTTTAAAACAAGCCTGATTCCTCTTACTCTAGGCATGGCCCTACTAATGCTCTACAAACAGGCACGATGATTCCATTCACTGATCTGTTATCTTTGGTATCATTTTGCTTCACTATTCCCCTCTCAGGTAGTGTCGCTTGGATTGGTTTAGGAGTGATTGCACCCTACCAGGTGAACATCTCATGAGTGAAGGGTTACTCTATCAACTCCGCAGGTTATCTAGGATTTGCATAAAAAAATACACAATATTTCACTTCATAGGACATTACAAGCTAGCATAGGTTATGTCTAAACAACAAAATGTAATTGACCTTAGAACTGTAACAGAAATTCCTTTACCTAATAATGACTAAATTATTAATTTCCACCTAGAACTTTTCCTGTACAAGTACTATATAGATCCCTACTATGAAGGCATAGCATTATACAAATGCCAATTGTTTGTTCAGAAAATATACAACAACCCATCTTATGCTTTTTTAATAAAATTACTGTTATGTATAAATTATCAGGCATGAGCTGACAAAATAACCCAAACAGCACAGCTCAGTCAAGACATAATAAACAGTTATTCAAAATGTCCCTTTTCAATGCATTGATCCCCCCCTTAGTCTGCATTATATCTCAGTTGACCATACTTTAGTAACACATGAATATTCACAAAACTGCACTTTAACAATATTTTACAATTAATTCATAGGTTCATAGGTGTGTACTAGATTAATGACCACTGGGGTATTTTCAAGCTTGGACATGCATCCCAAATCTCTGGCAAGTCCTGGTATGCTTGGTAGTATTAGCTGGGGCTTGGGAGATGAAACATGTACAGTCAGTCACCATTTACAGGATACCCATGTCCATTAGAGACAAGGGTGTCAAACCAGGGAGAATTTCCAGTTCTTCCTCCAGTTGTGTAAGTTATACTTGAACTGGGTTAGGGAGGACAGTATAGTTGTATAAGTAACAGGAAAAAATGACCAACCTGTGCTGTGTAAACGTCTCACCAAACAAATAAACCAGAGTAAAGCAGTCCAAAAAAGTAGAGTGATGAGATGACACCAGGTTCTCAGCATAAAACGATCGATATTTTATTTTAAAATAACAGAAGTGCTTTCACAGCTCTTGCTGCTTCTTCAGATGTCAGTATACTGTAGCCATTAAATCCCTTATAAATTGCAATATCATGCAGCACAACAACTGCTTCCACATGTTGTTGTATTGCCCTATACCTTCCAAAACTAATCCTTTCTAGGCAGCTCCTCAGAACAGCGGCTGTGCCTGAACTGGAGAAGTGAGTCATGAAGGGGGAACATGAGCAGCAGGAGAAAGCTTGCCCATCCTAGGAAAAGGGAGTATGCAGAGGCCTGCTTGAAAATCTCCTCACTAGGGCCTAGGATTGCATTTCTTACAACTTTATACTTTGGTGACAGAAACTCAGCAAGAAATGACAAACTCTTTCACTGGAATCAAGGGTACGTATAATCATGCCACTGCAAAGTTCCCAGACTAGCAGGCAGTAGATTGTACCTTCTGGCCTATGGAGAGTGCTGTTAGGATCATATAAAAATATTGTAACCAACAAAGGGTAATAACCATGTGCTTCAGATCTCACTGTGCTGATGCTGAAACCATAGCCAATAAGAGGTAGGGTGATGGTTTTCATAGGAACAGTATGGGAACTAGGGACAAATTATTTTAAAATAATCTAGCAATCTATTAATTAAAACAAAAATGACACTGCAGAGGTAACCAGGAAAAATCTTCCAATGAAAACCAATGAATGATAAAGAGCTTTAATAGTAAAGGCACTGAGATAAAAACATCCACGGATCATATACACATTAAAACGCTTAACAGGATCACCACATCTTCCGTCTTCTCTTATGACTTCTTCAGAAACAAACTCTACAGTCTTTAACCTACTTATACTGAAGTGACTCCCATTAATTAATTAAACAATAAAATACTTAAATAAAACAATTAACCATTAAAATGTGCTGAATTTATGATGTGAAAGGAGCTGCTGAAATACAATTTCTAAATATTTACTGAAAAAAAAACTTTTGGTTATCAAATGGATGAAAAGCACCTAACATATACAAAATAAATCATATAAATAAATAAAAAAGTATATGACATATAAAAACTTATATCTGTAGGAACAACCATCAATCACCACACTATAGTGACCTACTAAGCCTATATATTAAAAAACAAATTTCCAGTACCTGAATACTTAATCTAAAAATAAAAAAAAAAAAATCCAACCACAACCAAATAATAAAAGGGTCTATATTAGAACACTGAACTTTCAAAATTTTGAGTGTTCTAATATCGAACCCTATTAATCGAAAATTTAAAACATCGAACATGCAGAACAGCGAAAAAATTTGCTGTTCCAAAACACATACACACAACACAAGCACACCAAACAAACAGCAATCCACACACATACACCTAAACTCTTACACCTAACCCTACACTAACCTATACATACACCACTAACTATTCACTTACCTTAACTCAAACCCTAACCCTAAGGTCCGTCACTATCGCACATTCACCTCACCCGCGCCCTAACACTAACTCACCTACCCCGCCCTAACCCTCACGTCCACACAATTGCACACTTACCTGACCTGTGCCCTAACCCTAACTCACCTAACCTGCCCTAACCCTAATGTCCACATAATCGTACACTTACCTGAACCCGACCCATAACTTTCCACCACAGCGCTGAAAATACCAAAGCAACAAAAACGGACAACAAAATTATTTCCCTAGGAACAAATTAGGTTTTCTGTTTCTTCGATATTTTCGCTGAAAACGGGTCAATATTAGAACACTCAATATTTTGAAAGTTCGGTGTTCTAATATAGCCCCATAATAAAAGCATTTCCTCACAATGCATCATTAATTTTCTATACATATGACTCCCACGTGTGCTAATATAAATAAAACATGATCAACAGTATATAATGAAAGACTCCTAAAAGCATAAAATTTTAAAACCTTAAAGTTAAAGCCTAGCTGCACTGCAATGTAATTGAAAGGTCAGAATTTTGTAAGGAGCTGTTTATAATTTTTGGCAACTGTGGTTTTGCCAAAATGAGAGCTATAATTAAGCAAAATGAAAAGGAGATGGATGTATTATATAAACAGATTGAAAGAGTTTTTTTTTTTTTTATTTATTTATTTTTTTTATTTAACATTTTGTTGACCGGGAAAGTCCGACTAGGTTCCACAGATCCTGTTTTCAGTGAAGGCCCGGGGAGAAATGCTCCAGATGCATGTCTTTAGAATGTGGGAGGAAACCGGAGTACCTGGAGGAAACCCATGCGAACGCAGAGAGAACATGCAAACTCCTCACAGAAGGCACCCTGGCCGAGAATCGAACCAGAGAACCTCTTGCTGTGAGGCGAAAGCATTAACCATTGCACCACTGCGCCACCCCGTTAATTAAGTTAATAATAATATTAGTTATAATAACTAATAATAATAATAATAATAATAATAATAATGTTAGTTAATTTAATATTATTAATGATTTTTTTTTCTATATTAGAAGGAAAGAATAAATATTTTAATATCAAGAGGAAAATAGATGAGAAATGTGTTTTTATTAATTAAAAGGAAAAACAAAAAAACTAGAAAGAGATAGAATTGAATACTAAGAAAACAGAAGTTACCCCACACCTAGACAGAACAAAGGAAACTATTATTCTCAAAAATATACTTATGATAAAATGTACCCTGAAAAGGATAGTTATAATAGAATGGATGAAAATTATAGAGGTGAATATCACACACCATCAAGAAGGCAGAATGAAGAGTATGTGAATTATTATTCAAGAGAAAATGTAGACATGTATGATATGAATGACCCTTTAGAGTTCCCATCCCTAAGAAGATCAGAAAGGTTAAAAAATAGACCAGTAACCAATTACAGCTACAGCAGGTGAAGGCGGCAAATAGAGCACAGATACATGAAGAAGATGGGTGTGCACAAAACATTTTGGTAAATGGTGAACAGATAAAAGAGACTGCACATTTTCATATAAGAATTTCAACATCTTTATTTATACTAACATTGAACTAAATAATACGTATTTTAACCTTTTCATGAAGGGGCTAAAATTTGTTCTTAGCAGTAAAACTAACATTATTAAAGTATTGATAGATCTTAAGTTTTTATTAGAAAAATAATTTAGAGTTAATGCTTTCTAAGGAAATGGACAGGTAAAGTGAAAGTTTCAAAAGAAAAAGTACATATAATCCTCATTACACCGCCAGTTAAAACATTTTGAGATGGTAGTTAAGGGAAGTCCTAAAAATAACTGAGAGTGGGTCCTAACCTCCCACTGGAAGAAAAATGAGTTTTAGAAGAATGAAGTAGAAATAAGAGCATAAGGGTTATGAGGCCAGACAAAGGGGAGGAATGGTGATCATGGACAATATAGCTTATATAGGTAAAATGATGTGATCACTGAGTGATGAAAAAAAATATACCAAAGTTTCTAAAACAGAAATCAATATTACCTATGCTAAGATAGATTTTACACTTAAAGAGTTACTCTTAGAAGATATGATAGATGGGAACTCCTTTAATTATTTATGGATGGACAATCCTAGAATACCATCCATATTTGGAATTCCTAAAGTGTATAAAAGTGCAAAATATCTACCTCTTAAGCCAATTATGGCAGCAAACAGATCTAAAACACATTTTATAGCTAAATATTTTGATCAAAGAATAAAATCAATATGGATGGAACTTGAGGGAATATTGAAGGATTCCTGAGACTTCCTTAAAGGGATTGAAATAAATTATATAATAAGGACATCATTTTTGTAATTATAGACAGTATTGATCTGTTTTCTGTAATACCACACATTATAGGCCTAGAGTGGTTTGAAGAGGCTATGGTGGATAAAGGCAAATTTAATTTAAAAGATTTTAGAGTACTATTGAAACTAATGGAAATAGTGCTTAAGAATAACTGTATTCATTTTGAGGGGAGATGTTTTATACAGGTTAATGACGTGGCAATGTGTACTTGCTGTGGTCCTAGTTATGCAAATATAGTATTGTATATATGGGAGGAAAGTTTAGTTTTAATTCCTCTAATAAAAATGTTGGAACATGTACAAGTGGTACCTAGATGATATATATATATATATATATATATATATATATATATATATATATGTATATACATTTTTTGTAATGATACACCAGAAAAACTTCAGGACTTCTCAAACTATATAACTATAGCCACAGGGTTTCTTACATTTACACATAATATTACTAAAGAATGTGTGAATTATTTAGATGTTACCATCTACAAACTTGATGATAATGCTCAGTTTAAATCCACAGTGCACAGAAAAAATACATTTTTGAATTCATATTTATTCTACACAAGGGCACACCCATTTAAACAAAAAGAGGATCCTTAAGAGTCAATTTATTAGACTATCAAGAATGATTTCAGAAGGATATTTTGTAAAAGAGTGCATAATATTTAAAGAAAGTTTTTAGAAAGAAAATACCTGAATAGCCTCATCGAACAGGTTGTAAAAGCAGTAAAAGACAGGTATAGTCCTATTTTAGGAAAAACAAATGTTAACTTGAAGTCTAGCATATTAAGAAATGGTAGCCCACAGATGGAAGAAGGAGATAATTTTTCAGGGATATTTATAATGGATTTTAATAGAGATGCAAATGTCATAAAGAATGTTATAACTAAAAATTGGGAAAATTTGCCAGCTTTTCTGACCTTGAAAGGATTTTTAAACAGCCTTTAAAGTTCACTTACAAAAGGAGCTGTAATATAAAAAATATGTTAGAAGAAGAACAATATAATAATTTAGACAGTACAAGAACTAAAAACATGAATTTTCTGGTGTGGGATATGCACTCAATGTACCCACATTAATAATGCAGAATATATTTAGATATCTAGATATGGTCAAATCCTCTGTTATGGAGGGAAAAAGCTTAAGATTTCTATTTATCACCCAGTGAAAACATGTCAACTAAAATTCCTTCAAATTAAGAGGCGTCATATGTTCTTTTAGTTAACATGGTAAAAATTAGTATCATCTGTATAGCGATATACATTAAAATTCTCAATTGAATGACTTCTCCCAGCAGATTCATATGGACTGAAAAAAGCAGTAGGACCAATACTGAAAACTGTGAGCACTGTAATGAACCTGAAGTACAGCGTCTCACAGGAACTATCATCTGACTATGACCTGAAATGCTGAAGGCCCAATGATCTGTGGACAACAGCTAATAGGCAATAGCATTCAATACAGAACTCATGCATCACATTGCCAGATGCTGCTGGGAGGAGAGGTCAAAAAGGAACAGTACTAAATAATAAAAGGTCAACATTAACTACCCTAGAGGGGGCAATGTCAATACACTGATGAATTCTGAAACTAGAGTTTTAAGATTCAAGCTGTGTTTGTAATACTTTATTGATAATGTTGACTTAAAATTGTAGGTTAAAGTGAATGGAAATATTTCAGGCTGAATGAATTGAGAGATGTGGGTCAGGGGGGCTAGACTCATTAAAGCCTGTGTAAGCATGCTAGAAACACATCACCTCACAATGATGAGCAAATAACCTGAAAAGTTGTGAGTCCATTTATTTCAGAGGGTTAAGGCTACATGCTGCTTATGAGCTTTATTCATTACTACTGAGTCTGATTCCCTATGCTTCAACTTACAAAAACATACAACTTTGATCAAGTCACTTAACCAAACAATGGTCTTGGGTCACACAACTAAAAGGGCAACTGAGCCCAGTTGCCTTCATTGGTTAACAATATTGAAGCACTTGCAGGGTATTTGCAGGGCATATGACAAGATACAAGACAGTATCAACCTGGTTCAAGCCATTAGCCTAATACACACCTAAGAACCTATGAGATCAAATTCAGGACTGCAGAATAATAGAAATTTCAAAATTGACACAACATCTACTGAAAAGATTCCAGTGAAAGTTCACCACATATCTCATTAGAAGTGATCTGTTTGCTTTCAAATGAAATCCATTCAGTCTTACCTGTCAAAATGTTAGCAGTAATCTCACAATCAGAAACCAGGAAATGTTTTCTGGCTTTAAGGTAGGCTGGACTAAATTGTCCTAATAATTCCTCTGGTTTGATGTAGCAGACGTCTCTCTGGATAAGAACATTTCCTTGACTGCTAAGTGGCATACCGAATAATGCTCATCCAGTAATGTTCAAGCAGCACAAAAGCAAATGTGATAGCAGTAGCTGACAATAACTAGCCACATCCTAAAATAGTACTGCTTACATTTTAACAATGGTGATAAAAAGAACATCTTTTTAAGTATCTTTGATCCGCACTGAAACAATATTATTCCTTAGTCATTACTACAAAATAACACAGTAATTAATAAACGTTTGTAAAAAGTAACACAGCAATCAATAAATACTTGCAGAAAATAAGAAGTATCTACAAAATAAAAAACAAAGCCTTACACCATAATGATGGCAATGACATATAGGTCTGTCTTTCTGTTATTTACTATTCAGAGCTACTAAATGTTGTACTTACCAAAGAAAGTACTTTTTTTATGAACATGGGAAATGTATACCACTGAAAATACAAATCTGTAACCACATTTACACAAGTGTCCATCCTAAAATACTTTGTCATTATCCATATTTTATACACTACAAGACATATTTGTTTTTTGCTATTAAGTATTGTTTATTAGACAATACATGGGAAGTCCAATGGATAATCAGTGAGTCTGCTACTTAGGCACATATCCGGCAGCTACCAGCACTACACTGATGACCTTCATTTGGATCCAAGAGGTTAGAGAACCATCACAGTACGAGAAGGATATTCTGGGCTTAAAATCCTCACATCAAATCAAAAATAACCACCCTTGCTTTACATCTGGTATAACTTCTTTTATCTTAGAACACCATTTCAAGTTATTTGAGTTCTACAACTAACAACATGTACAGCAATCACTTTACTTATTAAATTGTTTGCATTTTCTTATACTGCCTACCTTTCGCTTAATTATGCCTTACATTTTATTTTAATCATAATGTGTGTTCTTGAGTGACATTCTCTAGTCGTGTTTAATTACTTTAATTGCTGGTATGAGTTTCACATGAATGCAGCTCATTATAGTTATGAATTTAGTCTGAGTTTCCATTCTTAAAGACTGAAACAAAATATAATGGCTTACTCTTGTTATCAAAAAGATATTTATTCTCTCTTCTCAATTTATTTTATTACACCAACACCTTCAGAAGTATTTGTATTATTGTGAATATTAATATTTATCATTAACTTGAATTAAATATATTCTGATAAAATATAAAATGATCTGATGCAGTTAGTGTGTGTGTGTGTGTGTGTGTGTGTGTGTGTGTGTGTGTGTGTGTGTTTGTGTGGGCTCGCATGCGTATGTATGTGTGTGTGTGTGTGTGTGTGTGTGTGTGTGTGTGTGTGTGCACATATGTGCTATGACATGTACTGTTTACTCCCTTTTCTCCTGACAGTGAACCTCCACCCACAGATGTTTTGTGCCTTCTATTCAGACAGTTGCTAGTATCTATTTCTCCAACCATGATACTACTTGGTTTCATTTCCGTACCATTTAATTTTTTTACTAGTATCCTAAGTGGGACTATATCAAGGCCTTACAAAACATATCCAAATGTCTTCACATGCCCATCTCTCCTGTGACTCAGTCTGAACTAAATCCATTTGAACTGCTACAACGCCTCCTGCCTGTATAGTTATATGGATTTATACATGGTGTAATACTTAATACTTGCATCTTATATCTGCACTCTATAGTTCACGTGTTCAAATAAAATCAATGGACATAAATCTGGCATTCTAGTATTGCGAGTTTACATCCTTTAATCACTAAACCAATACCAGCATCTGCTTTACACAGAAAACCTCAACCAAATAGTTTAACTAATGAAGAGCTGAAAATCATAAGCAAACTGTTGATTGTAGTGGTTAAAGTATGTCTTCCCACATTGCCAGACAGAAACAATGCTGCATTACATGTGAAGACTGCTCGCTTATTCATTTACTGTTTTATTCCTTTTCTGTAGCTCTTCTCCTAGTTACGACTGTTTGTGGACACTGATAGCTGAAATTCGATAAGATACATTTTACAAATTCATTGGGTACAGGAAGTTGCAGATCATAAACTGAAGTAATCTAAGAAACAATATATTAGACGCTATTCATTTGAGTGGATAAAGCCATCATAGAAAGAATATGCCCATCTTTTTTTCATCCAAATGAAAGAGTGATTATACTTCAGTTTGCATTCATCTTACTTCTTTTCCTAGACAGCATGTTCAAGGTATGACACAGAAGGCTAAAGCACTGAGTGTGAACTAGATGGCCTGGGTTCAACTACTGACTCTGCTACTATAGGAACTTACAAAGGAGTGAAGGGCAACTAATGTCAGCTCTATAGGAACTTACAAAGGAGAGAGGCAGCTAATGTCAGCTTACCAATTCTGTGGAAATTGTGGTGGTCTAATCTGCTATAGTGCTGTCATCTACAAGTAATAAAGATGCATAGCATACCATTCTGTGGATAAGAAATGCAGGGATGTGTAAATGGTTTCAACCAACCTCATCCATGAAGTAGCTTCCATTTTGTAGATGTGTGGGAGTGAGAGTGCATGCCAACACACACATTAAGAGTTGTAGCAAGACTTCCACATTTTTTAGGCTCACAGGTCAGCTGCCAGGGGGCAAGATTATGCCATAAAGAAAAAGAATTCCCTGACAGCAACTGATCCCATGCCATTCTCTCTGTATGAGTTCAACTCTTGCTCCTATAGGGAGAAACATGTACTGTGTTGGGTAGTATTAGTTTGATTTCTCCCAGGTGTGGGAAAAGCAATTTGCTTATAGTCATATAAAACTGAAGAAAATGAGGCTTGAGCTTGCTTGCTTTTCTTTTCTGTGCGACAAGTAGCTATTTCACTGCTATTTTTCATGTTTTTACCATAATTGTCAGCATTGCTGTGGTGAAGGTTACACTACAAAGAACTGTGAGATAATTCCATGAATGAAAATTGCCTTACCACAAATAATTTATTTTCAATTTTTTTTTTTTTTTTCAGGTGGGCAACCTCTCTGGATTCTCTGTGTATGGGATTTCATATTCCTGTAGTATATATACTAACCTCATGAATGTTCAATCATGGTTAAAGGATAAAAACCACAATGGGTTTTCAAAGGATGATTTCATATTTATTATGCAATTGTTCAGAAACACCAAACTAGCTCCAAAGGTGGTGCCTATCAGTCGATATTGAAGAAATATTCCAAAATGTGAAGTGATGGTTAATCAACATCATTTTATGTAGTGTCATAAAATAAGAGAAAGGACAGACAGGCTTCTTGCATTGTTGTAGAATATTTCTCTTTATCCCACATTTGGAAAGAACAACTGTGTTGCAGTGATAATATCACACATCAGTTCATTCTCCTGTAACACATTTCACTTACATTCTTTTAAAACTTGAAGTCTTTCTAGCTTTTTTGCTTTCTAAATTGTTACAGTCAGAAAAGTCTGTAAGTTACATATTTCTTAACATTTTCACCCCAAACTTCCAACATATCATTCATGAGACCTTACCATATGGATGTTCACAGCCACAGTGCAATGTTGCTTGTGATAATAATTTCAGATAAATGTAAAAATCTCCTTGGGTTAAAGCTGCAGGGCAACAGTCATATAATTTATGAAGTGTCATCACATAGATGCTACAGTGATAACTAGTAGGAGAGATTTTTGTTGCACACTTACAGAAATCTGTTTTCAATGGTTGAACTTCTCACTAATTGTTATAGTGCAATTATGCACATCTCTCCTAAAGAGTGGCTTCATATTAACTGCATAGCATCATCATCTGGGACTGAACTGAAGTTCATATGAGGTTGGTCAGAGAGATTTTGTGCTGAATGCTATTTGCAGGATAAATTATAAAAGGTAATTTGATATTGATGAGTAGGTTATTATTTTATATGAATTTGCAATAAGCACCTGTCTCAATAAATTGACTTTTATATGTATACTTCTATGCCTCAGATAAAACACAGGCTGATACTGGTAATACTAGAAACCCTTGAATATGGTAATTCAGATTATTATACAAGAACATCTTCTTGTGATACACCAAAGATTGTTTCTAAACACGTGATGGGAGCAAAGTGCATGAAATTAATTCTGCATAGTTACAGAAATGTGGGGCAAGAGGAAATAAATGGAGTCAACAATGTTTGGGAGGGTAGCCTAATGGTTAAAGTGTTTGCCTTACAAACACAAGGTGCAGGGTTTGAGTCTCACAAGGGATAATTGGCTAGGCTTAAAAATGGCTCGCAAGGGCAGTTAGCCTAGTCCTAATCTATGAATCTATGAACCATCCCAACAATGAGATCACATGACAATGACGTTGGATACTCCTTTATGGAAAGGATTAACACTTCAGTTTGTTATAGGTGCTTCATCATTACTCACTTAAAAGTAGGCTGTACTTAATTTATATAATATAGTGCTGTGACTTTATGTTACTTTCAAGGCAGAGTGCTCCACCTCAATCCTATATCAGCTGGTGATGGGCTAGTTATGGTAATAGCTTTACATTAATAAAATTACGGCACTGTTTCATTTGAAAAATATCAAAGACTCATATCTTTTACAGTAGTTGTGAGGTGAAGTATAACAGCTAGTTATGTTAGTAGCATTTGTAGAAACCTTTGAGAGAAAATAATGTGCTTCATCCTGGATCTGTATTAGTTTCTATGGAATATTCAACAATTGACTAGAAAATGAAAATTTCTTAATAGACTCACTCCACAGCCAGCCTGCCAGTTGGAGATAGCTGCGTAGTAGTAGTCATATGTCCAAGAACATGAAGCATTACAAAGAGCATAATTAAAGTTTACAATGTATTTATTTATTTATTTATTTGACATTTGTTTCCTGGGAAAGTCCATCTGGGTCAACTAGAACCCATTTTCAGTGAAGGCCAAGGAAGAAAAACTCCACACAAAAACACATTGAAAGACTTTACAACTGTATACATTCATGTAACTATGACAATGTTATATACAGTGTATATGTAGTAAGCATTATATAGAGCTGCAGACATATATATATATATATATATATATATATATATATATAAGAATTTAAACATTATAAACAGAGTAATACAGTCAAAAATATCCAAGTACAAATATAACATAAATTCTTAGCATCTTTAATGTATTATTTAGGTGTAGTTTTATTGCAGATTTGAAGGCTTCTAGGTAGGAAATTGTTCTTATGGTTGGGGGAGAGAGTTCTAGACCTTAGCTACAGATAAGGAATATATGCTATGTCCTGCTACTTTAAATGGAGTGTAAATAGTTGGGGGTTTTTTTGTCTATAGACCTTAGGGTTCTGTTGGGCATATAAGGATTAACTATATGACTCGGGGCTGCGCATTTTCAGTGTTTATAAATTACGTTGTGTAAGGTCAAGAGCTGGATATAGTGGAGGTGGTTTGGGAGTTCTAGCCACTACAGCCTATGTAATGATGTGTGTAGGTCTTAGAGTTAGTGGCGAACCTGGCCACTTTGTTGTAGCAACATTCAAATTTGGATTTGATAGAAGTTAGTAGGCTAGTGAGAATTGTGGCATCCTATATTACAGAGGGGAGGATGAAGACTTTGGCGAGAGTGACTCTGGTCTGTGTGTGTTCAGGAATTGCTTGTTCCTATAGAGGTGGGTTTTCCTGATGTTATACTGGATATGGAAATCAAACTTAAGTTGATTGTCAATAATGACTCTGAAGAGATTTGTGTGTGGGACTGTTTCAATGGTAGTGTTGTCCACAGAAAGGATTTTGAATTAGTTTATGTCCGGAGAACCATTTTTTGGCATAAAGAGTAGGAGCTTATTTTTTTTTGTGTGTTAAAGAAGAAATAAGCGTTAATGAGCCAGGTATTCGTGTTTCTAGGGATATGTGGAAGTGCAGTGGTTGTTAGTAAAGATATTAAAGAGTAAGGAGCCAAGGATGAGACCCTGTGGGATTCCTCTGGAAGAGTTAAGAAAGGGAGAAATGGTATGTAACCATTTTACAGCTTGTTTTCTATTGTTTAGGTAGCTAAGAAATCACTGTAAGGAAGAAAAGGTTAGACAGCCTAGCCAGTTTATGATGTGTAAGACTGCATCAAAAGCTTTTCACAGGTCAAGAAATAAAGCAGATATGAATTTACCTGTGTCTCTAGCCCTATTTGCAGTGTCAGTGAGGGATAGGAGGGCTGTGGAAGTGCTATGGTCTGGGATGGGAACTATGTTGGTTATTGGTAAGGAAGTTATTATGTAGTAAGTATTGCATGAGCTGTTTGTGAATGCACTTTTCAATTATTTTGGAGAAGGGAGATAGAATGGCTATAGGTTAGAAATTAATTAATTCTATATGGCTTCTCCTTTTGTGGATAGGAATAATAAGTGACATTTTCTAGATGTTGGGAACTTTAGCTTCAGAGATGGATCTGTTGATAAGAATACTCACGGGGTATGCATGGAGCCATCATCTAATGTAAGGTATTCATGTGGGAGGTTATCTGCTAAGGTAGAGCATGGTTTAAGTTTTCCTAACAATTTTTTATGATACTTGTAGGGATGAGTTGGAGAGTGAAATTGACCATTATTAGAATGGGAGATAAGTGGGGGATAGGGCAGTTGTAGTGGTGAAGGTCAGGAAGTACAGATGTGGAAGGATTGATGGTAGTTGTAGTAGAAGAGGAGCTAGAGCTGAGATTGGGGGAATTTGAGATAAGGGAAGTTATTGATTGTATTTTGACTGTATAAAGTGGGTACTGAAATAATTAGCTATTTGCATAGGAGGCACACAAATTAAAATAATGCACATTCCCTTCTCTAAAAAATAATGTAGTTGAACAGGTTTTTTACTTATTATTTTGGTTCATCAATATGTTATTAATATTTTTTATTTTTTAGAGAGGGGAATGTGTATTATTTTTATTTATGTGGTCCTTAGAAGTTGTACTTCATAAGGAAAATGGATATAGTTGCTTCTGTTGATATTTTAAATATGGGGAATATATATACATTTAAAACAATTTGGCACCTTTTGGGGGATAAGGGTATTTAAATGGATAATTCTGTAGTTTCTCTATATTCACTTGAAAAAGTCCTGCATTGTGTCAGGGTGAAAGCGCTTGTGGGTGGAGTATTTTTTACAATAAAGTACTTGTGAACTATGAGATATTATAAGCTCTCTATATCATGGACATGAATGTTCCTTGGCAAATTGTAGAAGAGAGAAAAATACAGTTCAGCAGTCCATCTCCCTCCACAAACAAACAAATGAGTAAAAATGCAGAATGCAAACTGCAATGTGGTAACAACATTCCTGTACTGTGTAATGTGTGAAACAAACCTCAGAGTATAATACAAAAAAATGGATGTTATCCATACTAATAAAATATATTGAATGTTATCAAAATTCTGAAAGATATAACCTGCAGATGTTACAATTTATCTTTAACTCTCTATCTCACTACAGACTTATGACTCCTGTTTCTTAAAGACAAATTCTCACATTTCTAAACATTTCACGTGATCTCTCTCTAATGTAAAAATATGAAAGCAGTGAACAGAAATTAAAGTATACACCAGAGCAGTCAGAATGTTTGTAAATGATGACAGGTTACCAACACTGTAATAGTCAGCCATGAAATATTAATTTCTCCAACAACATAAACATACACACACACATATGTGTGTGCGCATTTGTGTTATAAAAGTGAGGGATGAATGGTAAGGACATGGAATAATTTGAGTTGTATGAAGTCTACCTATACTGGAGAAGGATCGAGATATGTGTTTTCATGGTTGGCAGGGCTATATGATTGCTACTATTTTGCCAGAGTAGCACACAGTCCTTCGAATAACTTTCACTTCATATTCTTTTTCCATTGCATACCCTTGTAACATCATGGGCATGTACAGGGCAACCACAGGATGTGTCTATTTAATGGTTATCTGATGTCTGGTTGCATAATGACTGTACTGTGATCAGCCTTTGTCCATTTAGATAATGTGTCTCAGTGATCAGGTAGATGGTATGTTGAATGGGGGTGGGGGTGATTGCTAAAAAGAATAAAAAAGGAAGTACTTGAGTTGAAAACTGCTAAACATGAAGAAACCCCCCAAACTCAGATGATAAGCTCAGTTAAATACATATTCTTTTGCAGTAGCATCCTACAGTATATGCTTTAATTTAGGAGCTACAGATTGTTGGTTTTATTTAAAAAAATGTGCTGCACACTGCCATTATCCAAGAATTCAAGATATGTTTACGGATGGACATTGCATGGGTTAAGTTCCACCAGGGATAAGAACTAGCATGACTGAAGAGGCACTGTAATCTTCTTTGATAACTCTGTAGCTACAGTCTGATAAAGGTGGAATTTGCCATGTCATAAAATTGTACCAAGTAGAGATGTTGAAATAGATGTGGGATTTCTGGGTAATTATGTGTTGTACATTTTTACAAGTTCCTGCTCTTGCTTACAGACAAAGAGTTTGATAGGATGATGGAGAAAGTCTGAACACCATTGCATGTTTATAACCCAACTGGAACATTTTGATAATTTAACTGTCCTAACTCTCCCAATGTGTTCATATCATTCATATTCATATAAGAGAGTTTTTTCAAACTGCAACAAACAAAATTCAACATTTTTAGGCCAGGTGTTTGAAACTGCCAAGTAACTGTTCTGCGGTAATTACATATATGATATCATGATCTCCTCATTTCATTGTTTGAAAAAAAACAATTAAATGTTACATTTTTTGTTAAATCAAACTTATTCTTTGAGTTAGTAAAAGTTGCAATAGTATCTGATTTATTTATCATTTCTCATTCATTTTTGATTAATGTGGCTGTGGTTGAGAAGAAAAATATAAAAGGGCACTGGAAGTTTAACTATGTATACATTTCATTCATGGAATGTGCATTCTACACAAGCAGTTACTCATGGTGCAATGCCATTGCAGTGTCTTAGGAGCTCTTTTTTAGCGTCCATTTAAACGGTGTCTTTTAAACATAAAGTACTATGATCTCATAAGAGGAGGAGATAAGCTGAGAAGTAAATGAGATCATTACATGGGGGGCATACCTCTCAACTGTCCAGATTTTCATAGAAAGTCCAGATTTTTCTTATTTTGGTTTGTTTCTCATAAACTGCAGTTTTCTGGCAAATGATTGGCTAATCATTGAGGATTGAAGTCAGACAATAATGGTAGATGAGTTTCAGACTGCATAACCTTCAGAAAATGCATGCTAATGTAAAACTTGTTATTCTATCAACTTTCAAAGTTTGTAAGAGCAATATTTAAAAATGTCGCTATTTTAGGCCTGTATCCCCCTCCATTATTTATGGTATTGTCCAGATTTCTTGCACTCAGAGGTTGAGATGTATGATGGAGGATAGTGAAATTACACTATGACAATGTAAAAATGCTGCAACAATGTGTAAGAAAAAATGCAGATATAAACATGTAAGTTTTTCTTTTTATCTACTGTATCTTTGAATAGCTCATCTGAAAAACAGCTCTTTGACACCTAGGTAAATTCCAGTTTTTGTATACATGTTTTTGCACTAGCAATTCATATCACAGCTAAAGGTAATAAAACAGGTTTAAATTAATATCTTTGAAAATTTACAACTATGTAATTAATTATTTGACATATTTGCTTAAGAATATTGGGATATTTGCAAACAGATAAGTGTAGCAGACTTTCAATTTAAGTGTAAAAGGAGAAACAGAACATGCCAGAGGGATAGATTCCTGTCCCAGAGAGGGCATACTCTGGAATAAACTACCTATCTATATCAAACAAAGCTCCTCATTAGCACTCTTCAAGAAAAATCTTGATGATTGAATGGGAAATACAAAATTCACCCCAGGGATCACCTCTGTGGCTCTGCTCGACAGTGGCAGAGGAAAATAATTTTCTCTGGTGGCAAAAGCCAGGGTAGCTTTTTGGCTGGGCTTGTACAGGCCCCAGGGCCGATAGCCTAGTACCTACCTATGAACCTATGAACCTAAACAAGTTGTTGTTGTCTTTTGGCTTTTCCCGGTTAGGGGTCGCCACAGCGGAACTCCGGTCCGCTAATGATTGGCAGTAGATTTTCATGAATTCCAAGGTGCCAGCTCGATGTTCAACCTTCAGCGAAGGCACACCCATTTACGCATGTCTTTTGAACACCCATCAAACTGCAGGGAGGACATGCAGACTTCACACAGAAGGCACACCCCACACTCCAGCTGAGAATCGAATGGGAGAACCTCTTGCTGTGAGGCAACAACGCTACCACTGCACCACCGTGGATGAACCTAAACAAGTATGCCGTCTCTAAGCTAAATGCAAATTACTATCAATTGGAAAAACTAAATTTTTGAAATCAGAGAGTATGTATTTTTTTAAAAAGAAATGCAATCACAGGCACATTTGAAAAACTCAATATTCCTAAAGGATATGATTTTATGAAGATCTATTGTTTCTGTTTAGTGCAATTGTTTTTGAAACAAAAGGATTAACCCCAGATGTGGATAGATCTGCTTTGATTTTGGATATAAATAGATGTATTAATAAGTGGTTAGAAGAGGTTAAGGTATAAAAGGGGTTGCCACTAAAAGCTTTTAAAAACTTTTCTATTCTGAAACTTCAAGTTAAAAAAGTTTACTAAGCTTTTCTTGCTCATAATTTTGCCTTTTTAAAGCTTCAGTTGTATGCACAACAGTATTTTCAAATCTCTGTATGAAATCTGGAGATTACATAGTTAGCATGAGAATACATGTGAGCTATGACATTCACAAAAGCAACATTTTGAGAATGACAGGGAACTCATAATCATTTGAAAAAATAATTACAATTTGATGAATGATTTGACTCCTGTGGGGATTATAAAGATGCCCCACTTGACATATTTAACTGTGTGATACTTATTATATACACCTAATGAAACAGTGGATGCTGAAAAGATTACCCCCTGACATTCCCCAGTACTCCCGGTGAAATTACACAGCATTGAGGAATGGACAAATTCAAAGTCCCTGCTTTACCGCAATTTCAGTGTTGAATTTCTGTGATTTCTTTTGTTTCAAAAGTGAGCATGCTGTACCTATGCTCTAAAAATGTGACATCCATGTCTAGTTTCAAGAATTATGAGGGAATTGTTATTTTATTAGCATCTCCTCTGGCTTCTCTATGACTTAGTTGTCAATAAAAATTTCTTCTAGAGAATACAGATATAAACACTTATATAGGGTAGCTAGTTTAGCAAACCTGCAGCCTAAAAATCACAAACTTATTTCTGATCACAACAGTCTTTTTATTAATGCAACATTCTTTTCTACTGATATGGAGGATCTTGCAGTTGGATAATCTGATGGCCATTTCTGTGCATTTAGCAATGTCCCCATGTTGTATGTAGTAAAAGAATGTAGGAAGTTTAAGATAAATGTGAGTATATTTGCAACTGGATGTATTTCTACAGACCACTGCCAGTGACATTTAAGGGAGTGGTTTGGGATTTATAATAGTAGCATACTGGGTTTTCCTTGAAATCTAATCAAGGACATCTGCTGAAAGGAAGTAACAGCATTGTTAAATGCAATGCTTTCCTGTGTCCCACATGATTTTCTTGATGATGTACTGCAAAGGAGCGTATGCAAGCTTCTAAGTGTCCTGGAATTCAGTAACAAAATATATAATCTGATAGGTCAGTCACTGTTGGACAACGCTTAACAATTGTTGGACTCAAGAATGGGAAAAACGGAGTATATATATATATATATATATATATATATATTGTCAGCTGACTACATATCACTATTAATTTGTAAGGTAAATACAAATCTTCCATGCCACCAGAAGCTACAGACCAAGAGCATATTAAGAATAGGTGGGCAGAAAACAAAGCTCCTGGTTAAGGTGTGTGGATGAATTCTGCAGTGTTCTTGAACATTTTCCAAATTTATATAATTGTTCCTTGTTTATGTTTCAGTTTAAGCTGTTTTCAGAAAATGCCATATTTCTTGAAGATGGTAATGATCTCTACTGTTCTCATGAGGTTTGGAATTTTATCACACTACAAATACGGATATGACAGACTCTTTTTTGGCTACTGAAAGATGGATTCTTTCAAATTAAGTCACCAGGTGTTACAAGTACAGGGATGTGCTGCTTCTATTTCAATTGGGTGTTGTTATTCCCATTTAGAACTTTTATGGACTCTTGAAGAGCAGCTGGAACAGACTTCTGAGAAGATGTACTTTATATATTTTTATTAATGTAATTAGTCTGACCTTTTTTATTGCAGCGTTATTCTAAGTAAAGATTTTTGCCAAAGTGTTTAAAGTTGTAAGCTAGGACAGACACAAACATTGTGTATCCTTTTTTTTCTTAGATCAATGGAAGTGCTAAAACAAGTATATATATATATTAGTGAAGAAAATAAGTTCAAGGGATTAACAGAGGTGGCATAAAATGACTGTAGTTTGATTAGATCTAATTTTTTGGTTTACATTCTTACTTTTTTTCTTTTACTACTTTTCTTATATATTTATTGTGGTATAACTTTAACTTGAAAGGCATCTTTTATAATTTTAGTTCTCATTTAGGACTGAAAGCAAATCTTATGTTTCTTTTAATGATACCAGGGGAATTAACTGGTTAATTTTGAGAGTTGACAGAATTAGGTGAGTGTATTTAAGTTAAAGAAAATGATTTCACGGTTTTCCTCAGACAGTTTCCAGAAGAGACTGTTGCACACATTTGATATTACTAGGTATCCCTATTCTACTTGAGTTTTGTCTTAAGCCCAGCAATTTGTGATCTTACTTTAATTTAACTTCTGAAGACCCCCGCCCCCACACTCCCATCTCATCTGCTCCAAAAAAGATGTCACAAGATCACACTCTGATGACCTTCTTGTTAGTCCAAAACAAACTTGAATTACCATTCCACTGTTAATATCTCACCTGCCACAGTTTGGCTTTGTCAAGGGGAGGTCATGTCTGTTAAATCTGGTTGACTTCTTTGAGATAGTCACCAAAGCCATGGACGAGGGGAAGATGGTGAAAACCGCCTACCTTGACCTGGCCAAAGCCTTTGACACTATTCCCCACTCTATAATCTTTACGTTTTGTTTAATTAAAAGTGTTCCGTTATTTTGTGGTTTCTAAATTCATTTGGCGGCTGATTTAAATAAGCTAATTCAATCACTGAGAAAATTCACTTCACCCACAACCAGACCAAAATGGGGTCTATCAGTGAGAAAACATTGTTTTTGCTTTTATGCGATTAATAGGAGGTCCTAATTAACAGTATAGAGGCTAAGGGTGGGCACTATCCTATATATATATCTATATATATATATATATATATATATATATATATATATATATATATATATATATATATATATAAATCTCATTGTAGCAAACAGAAGAGTTGCTCTGACAGTCACTTTTGGTTACTGTCACTGCTGTAGAAGATGGCAATGAGGAGCCTTGCTGTTGACTAGAAGAATAAATATACACACCTTTATTCACAATGATTTGATATTAGTGGATGAAAGTGGGTCAAATAAGAGAATCCATATTTTAGATTTGGCATAAGACATACTAATTGGAGAGCTTTTCTAGATGATGAAGACAGCTAGTATGGGATTCTGTACCACAGTATAAATTAGATGCAGTGTGAGTGTGTGTGTGTGTGTGTGTGTG
Source organism: Protopterus annectens (assembly GCF_019279795.1). Taxonomy (NCBI): domain Eukaryota; kingdom Metazoa; phylum Chordata; order Ceratodontiformes; family Protopteridae; genus Protopterus; species Protopterus annectens. The sequence continues at coordinate 283,334,272 of NC_056738.1, forward strand.
TGTGTGTGTGTGTGTGTGTGTGTGTGTGTGTGTGTGAGTGTGTGCCTATGTGTCTGTGTGTGTGTGCATGTGTCTGTGTGTGTGTGTGTGTGTGTGTGTGTGTGTGTGTGTGTGTGTGTGTGTGTGTGTGTGTGTGTTTTCAGAACAGAGTGGGATCTTAGAGCAAGCTAAGATATTTTTTGCAGAGGTATCTAATTTAGATTGTCAGCTAGCAGATCATTTGTGGGAAGTAAACTCATTGTTTAAATAAGAGATGGCTGAGCTAGTATTTCTCTTGCATCCGAGTGAGTAAAGTCATCTTCCCTTTATTTCGTATAACCAGCTGTGTACCACAAGGGCCGGTTACTGGTCTATTTTTGTTCAGTACTTCAACATTAGCTGCTGGTATACACAAATGCATCTAGCACCTTTAACAGAGACAGCATAATTGCTTTCATGATCTCATACATAAAAGAGTTCCTGTGCTCACGGTAACTCAGCTGAGTTCAACAGCAAAGACCACAAACTCAGATTCTATTTTTTCTGTAAATTATTTGTAATAGAATGTCATCTGGCTACATAGTAATGTTTAAAGAGAGTGGTTCCTGCTTCGCGTCATTTAAGAATAAAAAATAAAGTCCTCTTAGCACTGAACCTTGTAGTATAGACAGGTGAACTGCCTTCTTCAGACAGCCTCCTGCACAAACTTGACAGAATCTGCTTTGCAGCATCTTTTGTAACTATGAAATGATCCCTGAGCAAAAGTTAAATGTTTCCCATTTTTTGCAGCAGGAAGGAATAATCGCATGGTTCAAAAGCAAGAGCCATACCTATAAAGATAGCCCAGCATTTTTGTTGCTATAGTTGATGTCTGTAACTGAATAAATGGCAGTTACTCTGTCACATCCCCTAGTGTATCCATGATGGGGAACAATCAGTAGGCCATAATTATTAACATGTTCAAGCGTTTTGGAAGAGGTTCATTTTTCAATTATCTTGTTAGTATGACAGAGATTACTTATAGGACTGAAGTTTTGAGTAGATGAAGGGGAGGGTACTTTAGGTAAAGGGATAATGAATTTGTGCTAAACTCTGAAAGCATGATCTGTTAGGATAATATAAGGTTAAATAGCTAGGTCAAAATATTAGATATGACAGGAAAAGTTGTTTTGATGAATGCTGCCTGGATTTATCCAGTTTAGTCAGTATGTAATAAAAGCTTTTTGATGGGATTTCCTTACACTGTAAGGTAGGATGAAATTCACTTGAGAAATTGTTTAGACTTCTGAAATTGCTTTTCACATTAAGAAAGGGCACAGACTGCAAGTTATAGACTGATGAACAAAAAAAACTAGAAAATATATTTTAACTGCTAAATATTTGATCATTTTGTAGAATTATTTTGGACAACAGACTAATGCAGCTTACTCTTTTCTGATCAAGTTGCCTTAGAAAACTTTGTGACAAATCCATAATGCATTCAGAGATTTATACACACACATATATATATATATATATATATATATATATATAAATATTTAGACAGATATAGATATAGATAAAAATGTATGTATATATAGATATTTAGTAAGCTAACTTTCCATCAAAAAGACATTTAGCTGATCCTACAATGATCAAAACCTACATGTTGAAAACCAAAACAGCAATCCACAAATCATTAAAAAATCACAATATTTTTTGTGGGAGGTGCTATGCTCCCCCCACTCTCTGCTAATTATATGTACTAACTCCAAGATTGCACTGCACTGGGGAAAAGGGCTTATTGCCCATTCCCATCTATACCACGATTCTGTACTGGCAAAGGCTGTAAATTTCGATCAGCTGAACCACATCTACCAGAAGGTAATTACTTTCTATTTCAATGGAAAGTTGTGCTCCTCTCTCTCTCTCTCTCTCTCTATATATATATATATATATATATATATATATATATATAGATAGATATATATATACACATATGTGTGTGTGTGTGTGTATATACATATATATATATATATATATATATATATATATATATATATATATATATAGATATATGGTAAAGGTTAGAACACATGCTCATACCATTTTGACTCCAGCTTTATTCACGCGTTAGTGATAACTGCCACTGTAGAACTGCACGGTCTTTAATATATTTACTTATCTTGAGGTCAGGTTAAACAATGGGATAAAGGAAGTGTGCATCTTTAAGAATGGTAAATTCAAGAGTCACGAAACTAGTTCAATCTTACCACACAACCCAAACTTCTATACATCCATTTTATCTATATTTGTTACTTTAAGCTAGGACTAAGGATTCCATCTGCGTCAGTGGAAATTGTCAATTATGTTATTTTGGGTAAGTGATTGCACTGTGACAGATTTATGCAAGCTATTCTATTGTTATGCTGACATATTTTTGCTCAGTTATTAGAAATTTTTAATGTATGTATTGTAGAATATCTTTATTAACAATTTAAACATTTAATTTAAATTAAAAATAAAACACAAAATGATTCCATTGACACAATTGAATTAGTGTACATAAATTCACACCAAAGGTACTGTGTACTATTCGAGAAAGTAAAATTACTATCAGAAATGATAATGCAAAGCATAAAAGTTCTTGAGTGAATGATCAATTAACTCTTCAAGGAATTTTACTAAGTTGGCGATAACATATTGAATAATTTAACTATAAACTCTTATACATCCAGACTTTAACACATTATTATTGTACACATAAATCAAAAACCTGTAGAGGTAAAACTAAACTCAATAGTGATAAAAAGAGAAGGGGAAGGGAAAAGGAAGTCAGTCCGGGCAAAGCTTTTCCCAAAGCACATTGTAAGAGTATATACAGAAATTAGGGAATCCGGGATTAGAATCAATGTCTAGCTGTATCTAGAAAAGAGGCAAAACAAAGTAAAGGTTTACGCTACAGAAGTCAACGCATAGCTTGACTTGAAAAACATCTAGAAAGAAAGAAGGATTTCTTTACCCCTCCTTTCAGCTATTTGCCATTGCTCTTCTTGAATATCCCAAATAATTTGTTAGCATTCTTTAATTAAAGGAAGAGCAGGATATCTCCAATATCTAGTGACAGAGAAACTAGTTTTACATTAAAATAATTAAAGTTTAACAAAGGTATGCAGGCAGTCATTTTGAACACCTTTCATTTTGAATTTGAGTTTCTCCAATACTTTTCTCAGTGTTCAGTACCACCTTACTAATGCATACTAACCATAACCCTGTCCTTGCTCCTAATCACAACCTAACCATGTAAAACCTTTTTCTTAATGCTATTACACAACATGCTCAGACACTTACCACATACAGTAGTGCGCTGACATAATTCTATCTCCTTACCTAGCTCTTACCTGTAAGCACTCAATCGATCGCACCCCCTAATGCTGAACGTTTTGACATTAAACTTCCGAAACTATATTTCCCTTATCCATGCGCAAATGATTTGCTTTCTTCTGATATCTGCAACATTTGATGATGTAAACTCTCAACACATTTCTCAAGTCATTTATTGTTGCAAAAGTACAGATTAGACATATTATATAGATATATATGAGGGAGATTATTATACCTATATATAGATTAGATATATTACACACACACACACACACACACACACACACACACACACACACACACACACACACACAAATGTATACACACACACGACAGAGAAAATAATCACTTGGCATGTGCAGGAAAAGAATACATAGCAGAGTCAGAGCCATGGAAGATAAGCAGTAGGAATGACTGAGGAAGACAATAATCAAAATGATGAAGAATGGGTCTAGAATCCAGATAGCTTGGCTCGAGTTCATACACTATCCAGTGTAGGAAACAAGCGAGATGTAGAATCAGCAGCAAAATAAAGAAGTGTGCATATAGGATGGACTGCATCAAAACTGGGGACAATACTGTTATTGATGCTGAATTCATAGAATCGACTACTATACAAGAAATTTCACAGTAGTTTTTAAATACAGACTTGGTCTTGTATTATGTCTAATATTCCATGCTATTTGCTATTAAATATCAGCTTCACTTTGCACATTCAGTGCATATAAAGCATGGTATGATTTTTGAGTTTAAAAAATTTGTATTTTTTTTTATGTCATAGCATAGTACGTGTGCCATCAATTAAGTAACAATTTTATGTATGTCTTAGTCATGCCAGTTAAAAAAAACTCACACAAAAAAAAGAGAAAAAAAAAAAAAAAAGAAAAAAAAAACCTCAAGGCATGGCTGAATATGAAACATTTGTCCGTGACAACTTTCCGGCTTTAATACATAATTATCAAAATAATAAGATTTCTGCTTTCCCACTGTGGAACCTAAGGCAAAATTTGTTAACCATGCTGGCAAAATTTCAATGCCAAATAACTACCAGCATATTAGATTTCTAAAGAAGCACCATCTTCGACATTCACTTATTATAGCCTAATAGTCCACATGGTCTGTGTGTTTTAAGTATTTGCACAGTGACTGTACAAATCAAACTTAACTATAGTCAGTTCTGAGTAATAAACCAAACCAAAACAAAAAATCATCAATACCTCTCTCAATATACAGATAGCTAGTACTCACAAGCAGTATGTATTCAATTGTTACAATTAAGACAGTTATTACGTGTATGTATGTATGCGTATGCATATGTATGTGTATGCATGTCTATGTTGATGAGTGAAGTACAGCAGAATATTGGCGTAAAAAGCATTCCATCACCAACACCAGCGTGTTTATATCATCTGCATATGTGATTTTCATCTTAAATTCTATACTGAAGATTGCCTTAATTTCTGCTCTGTAGATTGGTGTACTTTCTGAGATGCTACTGTAGAATAAAGGGTACATCCCCGACATGACATTTAGGCAGAAACAGCACAAGGATAAATCCCACATTGGAAAGGGAGGGGTCCAGGTTTTTAATTTCCTGGGTAACCTAGAGATTAATGCAAAATACAAATTCATTACCAAGTTTGTGATACATTCATGTACTAACCCATGCTATCATACATTCAATTAAGGCCAGAAATGCCCACTACTACTGTTTTATTTTGTTTATTTCAAATGTGTTAACTGGGATAGAGGACTGATCCCATAGGACCTACTTCAGAATCAACCCGCGATAAACACAATATATATATATATATATATATATATATATATATATATATATATATATATATATATATATATATATTTTAACATCAGAGCTGAATGTCAGAGTATAGTGAATATCATAGTTGGCAGCTATAAAGGCAATATATAAATGACATTGTATATAGAGTGAGTTACAAAACACAATATGCACATGCTTTATATATAGAATGAAAATCAAAGTAGACATCCTGAAAGAATCACAAACAAATCACAATCAAAACATAGAGTCAGAGCAAGGTATGTAGAGGGAAGAAGTAATTACGTTATATGACCCGAGAGACAGCAGCCACATTTTCCTAGAATCTTCAAAGGTGCTTTTATTTCTGAATTGAAAATGGGATAAGAGGAATGATCTTTAAGAGAAAAAGGACAAATCCCACAGTTTGGGGCCAAGGACTGAGAAAAGCATGGTCTGTGGAGTTTGGGGGTTTGGAGGAGAGGTCATGAGTGGTTAAGATCTGTGTGGTTGTATGTCTGAATAATCTGGAGGCTAGTGAGTGGAAGGTTTCATTTTTGATAAGTTTACATAGTTGAAAGGATAGTAGAAAGTCAGTATAGTTCACATGTAGCCAGTTAGCTTTTTCATTTTTTGAAGAGTGAGTGATGAGTTTGTAAGGTCTATATTATAACATCAAAAAGACCACATCTTCAATGGCCTTAAAGTTGAAAATGCCGTATCTCGAAGTTGTTTTTCTCGGGGGCTGTGCCCCCCACGCCCCTGCTAATTATATATACCAACTCCGCGATAACACTACAGTGAGGAAAGGGCAAATTTTCCAATCTTCACTCTACCGCAATCTCACAAAAGACACACCGATGAAAGGCATTTTCGTGTTTTAGGCCGGTCGATCTACAACCGTTTCATTGTTATAATAGGAATCCAATTTGCATATGACATTTGAGATGGACTGAGCAGTGGAGCATTTCTTTTAGAGGCTGCCGCAATCAGAGGGAGACAATATTCTAGCTGAGCCAGTAAGATACCTTTACCTATGACATTGTTACAAGATCTGGATAGAAAAGGGGAAATTCTATTTTCCAGAACAGGAGAGAGTTGATTTTTTTTTCTATATGTAGTACACATGGAGTTGAAGATTAAGGATGGGGTCCAGCCAAATTCCTAGATATCTGAATGAAGTGAAAATTTCAGTAGTGTTATTTAGAGGGATGAAGATATCTGGAGGTTGGCATAGAGAAGTGAGCTTTTGCCTAGTGTCAAAAATAATGGTTTTGTTTTAGAAGAATTAAGCAGCAGTTGTTAACTATCTAGGAACTGTTGGGATATTAATGACAGAACATTTCAAAATAACCCATTCTCCTTTTACTTCATCAAGCAATGGATATATTCAGTGAACTGGCTCTTATTTGAGTCTGGTGTGTCAAACTGATATTCCTGCAAAGCTTTTGAAATATATATATTTATATATATATATATATATATATATATATATATATATATATATATATATATATATATGTGTGTGTGTGTGTGTATGTATGGGACACAGACACAAGCACTGGCAACAGTAGAAGAACAACAGATCTAAATGCAGAGTATGAACAGCAGGCAACCTACAATCAGGTCAGCTAATGGCAATAAATAAATAAATAAATGAACAAATCAGAAAACATAGCATTAATAAAGTCATACAATTTTCACCATTCATTTATTTGCTTTCGTCATCACAATAAAAGTGATACAGCCCTGACCTTGCACTTCCCTTGGTTTCTATTTAAAAACCGCTACCTCTTTCTTGGATCCTCATTATAAAACAATACAGCCTTGCCCATTTCCTCTCTTGGATCCATATGAATCAATGCCCTGAATCCCAGTAACAGGATTCATAAAAAATGTTTCATGTATATGTACAGTTAGCAGACCTCTCTCCAAATTGTTCTTGATAATTGTAATAGTAAGAGTATTAATAGATTATTTGTGATACTAAAACATTCATGGTGATAATGGCTGCCATCTGTTTCTTCATCCAGTTATTTACATATAACTTTGATTATTAATTGTTGCAATGTCAGAAGTTAAACCCAAAACTCTTGAAGGCAGCCATAGTGATCTCCTTTATTAGAGGATCTTCTATATATAATTAAGTATTTGTTACCATTGCTATCCCTTGCCGTTTTCATAATATGTTTTAAACTGTGTCCACTTGCAATTCTGTACTGTTTTAACATTCACAAACTCCTACCACCACAGTTTTAATTCAAGTCACATGACAGTTGTAGCTGTTATGCAAAATAGCGAGTTGATCTGCAATAAACTTAAGCAAGGCACTGTTTCTGGATGAGTGCTCCCAGGTTTGCCAAGGTCTTAGATACGATCGACAACCAGCTTTTGTTATGTAAAATGCCACCCATCTGTTTAGCAGATATCTGTCAGGAAGAACCTCCCTATCTTCTTACCTCCCTCTATCCCGTCCTCTCTTCCTTCCCCCATCTGCCAGTTAAAAGTAAAATGCAAGCATTTTTTGCAGGGGAGCAAATCTCAAGGCATCCCAATGTGAGGTTGCAAGCCCCGGCTCCCAAACTTACACATACCAACTCCACAGTCCACATCACAAAGAAACAAGAAATCTCATAAACAAAACAAGTCTCTGTAGGCACACAGAACTGCACCATCCATAATTTCTTATGGAAAACAGTGATCAGAAAGTTTAACTTTACAGAGCCAGGTAAGATAAGTTGGTTCCTTGGGAAGCTATAAGTGATGAGCAGTTGAGGACCCCACCTGTAAGTTCATTTAGAATCTGTAAAGTTAAAAAATCAAATACAGAAAATAAACAGGCAGAGCTACTTGCTTGTGTAGCACAACTTATAATTCCAAAGCAACAGCAACTAAAGCCGAAAATTTTAAATGTCTAGATCAGAAATATGACAACTTGTGGACTTAAGTGAAACTAAAAGGCCTAAAAATTAGGTGGTCATAAGCTCAAAACAGTGGTGCTCCCAAGATCATAAAACAAACAAACAAACAAAAAAAACACACAAGAAACATTCTGTATTTTGCAGGGGTGGGCCTTCATGTAATCCACATGTGCGGCCAAGCCCCTATAACTCAAAGGTCACAAAATCTAGGAAAAAGGGGAAAAATGCACCACAAACAAGGGTTCAAGCTAAAAGAAGCCAGTGCTGATGTGTGAAACATCAGCAGAAAAAAGCAGATAATCTTCCTGCTCTAATGTTTTAATACACACACACACACACACACACACACACACACACACACACACACACACACACACACACACACAGAATAAATAAATAAACAAACAAACAAACAAACAAATAAATAAATAAATATAAAACAAAAATAAAACATAACATGTTAAACTGTAGGTTTGCCAGGTATGCATTCAGGAGTTCTGCTTTCCAAACTTTATTTACTGAGACATTCATCTATCAACCTTCAACACTATTTCATCTCTAAAAGAGTAGATTATGTTAAAAATAAGGTAAAATAGAAAAATATAACAGCAGATGCAAATTAAGTTTTACTTTCTTAAAAAAACAGTATAAATCAAAAATCGCTTTCAAAGTTAACCTCAGACTGAAACCAGTCGCATTATCTGCTATTCCTAACTGAAGTAACACATTTAAAGTAATTCAGAGCATAGGCTTACTCAGATTTATACCCTCAAACTATATCATAAATACACAACTGAACTTCTAGATAAGCATTATAAATATACTATTACATGAACAGAAAGTAACAAAGTCATATGTCCTGGAACTGCAAAATAACAAAGTCATACGCCATGTAACTACAAAGAATCATGGGACAATCTGCTAATCCAAGCCAAGGAAATAAATTGCAAAGTACAAAATCTTACACAGAAATTAAGAAAGTTTAGGTGAAGAAAGCATATCTCCCATTTTAATGTCTATTTATATACATCATAGCCAAGAACAAAGCTTTGCAGCAAAGTGTAAGATATTCAGAGATGGCATGGAATTTTACAACATGGAGAAAATTAAGGAAAAAATAAAACAACAAAAGACCATAATGGTAAGTCAGTCGGAACAGTGCTGGCCTTCTAGACAAATTTCACATAGCAGTGACTTTGTGCAGAATCCTAGTACTGCATGAGTTATGGAAATTAATACAAATTTTAATTAAACAGGCTAAAGGGAATCCAGCATTTCATTTTTCTTAATGGCACAAAATACCTTCAGCAAAAGTAGCAGATTTAAGATGCACATGTTGCTACTGAGAAACAGAGACAGCAATTAAAGAAAAATAATAACTGAGCTATGCGTATGCACCAATTGACAACTAATGCATAGAGATGCACTGATGCACGTATGCATGTATACATTTTTCCTAAAGGTATGAGACAAAAAAGGCTATGTTTGGAAAGAGTATGAAATAAATGAAATGATACTCATTACAGATGACGAGACAACAGTGAATTGTATTTAGTATTAAATAAAACTTAAAATATAAGAACTATGAAAGTTATGAATACTCATGCAAATATAAACTGTGAAATAATATCAGTGGTATGTGATGTTGATAATATATGATTTATTACATATAATTGTTACTTAATCATTTTTATAACTGTAACAACATATCAATAAAACACAGATTTTTTTCATGTAGAATCTTTTGGGTTATGTATGCATACAATATATATATATTATATTATACTATATATATATATATATATATATATATACATATATATATATATATATATATATATATATATATATATATATATGTATACATATATATATATATATATATGTATACATATATATATATATATATATATATATATATATATATATATATATATATATGTATACATATATATATATATATATATATATATATATATATATATATATATATATACATATATATACATATATATAGATTTATATATATATATATATATATATATATATATATATATAAATGTAGATATATGGAACCTGGACACTTGCGCGAATTTTACTGTCACCGAAAGTCAAATTCGCGCTCACACATACCCGAAATTGCTGTTCATCGAAGCAACAATTTTGGGTATGTGTGAGTGATGTGCCGGTCGCACTGCAGTGCGAGTAAGGGAATATACCTTTACTCCACTGTAGTGCCACCTTGGAGTGAGAATATTTAAGTAGGGGGGGTGGGGGGGGGCACCTGCAAAAGCATTTAATTAGTGGTTTTGTTTTGTTTTTTTTCACAGTTTAACGGAAGCACTTTTCCGATTAAAGTGCTTTCGTTAAACTGTGATCGGTATATATGGATTCGGACACTTGCTTTTTCGAGCAAGTGTCCTACATCCATAAAATGCATATATATATATATATATATATATATATATATATATATATATATACACACACACACACACACACACACACACACACACACACACACACACACACACACGTCTGTGAACAGAAGAACAGTAGTGATTTCTTTGGCAATCCATAAGCTGAGACAGAAATCTATCAGTGCTCTAGCACAATTAAAAAATTTTCAAATTTCATAGGAAGCTGTCTCTGTCTGTCTGTCTATCTATCTGTTTCTTGCATTCACTTTAATGACACACAGTCTACATGGTAAAAAGCAAATTGTATCTTTCTCCAAAATCTCAGCTTTGGGGGAATGCCAGGATTGCATCAAATTCTATTGAGATTTATCAACACAAGCTGGCATAAGATTTTTTTATAAAGAAATTGACTAAGTACTGAATGGGAATCAGAGAAATTCTGTGGATATCGGACACAAGGACGACCTGGACACAGAGGTACAGAGCAGATTAATGTACTACAAAGAAATGCACAGAACAAGCTTAAATTGCTAGGAAAGACATTAAAAGGGTATAACACGTATCTGTCCTCAGGGTCTATATTTCATGTGTTTATTGAGTTAGATGCAGATGCCAAGAGCAATCTGTTTGCTTTTGTATTCTATACACATGGTAACAGAGTAGACAGCAAGGTGAATCAAAGGATTTAATAGAATCAAGGAACAATGGAAACAGTATTAAAAGTGATAGTAAAGAGTGAATAGAAACACAGCTAGCAATTATTGTGAAGAATTTGGTGATTGATGAAGTACAGAGCTGATAAGAAATACCAAACAAAACCCTAAAATAAAGCTAACAACGAAGCACGCCAGTATATGTACACACCTTAAATTTCATTTATATTTTTTTTTTAGTTTTGTATGTAGTTATAGGCTATTTTTGACCTGAAGTCTATTATAAGAAAATGAACATTAACATCCTATATCAGTACAATGGGACAATATTTTATAAAATATTTAGAGAGGTGACCAATAGAATATTTTCTGTATAAATACCAGCCACCACCACATAATGCTTTAGTTCCCATTTGTCACAGAACTTTTATAACATTATCAAGTATCTGTTATAATATTGCATTTGCACTGAAATTGGTAAATTTTTAACTGGTGTACATTAAAGGATAAGGGTATAATCATTTTACATATACTGCCATAGCACTGGAAGTTGCCAGCTTCCCTGGTTTGTAAGTCTGTCAATAGCTTCATTGTACAGGCAGACTCATTTAGCAGTTCACGCTGGAAATGCAACATTGACATTAAGTCTTTTAGCCCTTATCAAGGAGAAGGTAGAGGACAAAAACATGTACTGTCCAGAGCCCATGACACTTTGTTGGGTCAATAAAGAGCTTTTGACTATAGCTTGGGAGACTTGTTAACTAGCTGAATCAATAATGAAGAAAATTGAGTCCATTACCAAGTTCTCTGGCTAGCTTGTCCAATCTCTGGTGGTGGCTAAAGGATTTAATTAGTTCACTTCAGTACACGTGCTAATACATCCTGCTTTTTATATGCATTGCCACTTGGCAATGTGTCAAGAGCTGGGGAACTACCAAGAAGATGACTGTAAGGACCAATGTCCTCTGCCAGGAAGTTCTCTGAAATACAAGAACTGTCCTGTAGCCACTTAGCTTTGGACCTGATACCTTCTGAAACCTGAGTCATCTGGTAAGAGGTGGAAGACCTTATCATTGTCTATGGCTAGTGCATTAGACTCCACAAGTGAGTCAGCCTTGCATCCTTGTCTTGAAGGAGAGGAGTCAGAGATGGAGGAACACTAGAGTCTGGGTGTAACTGGGGGATCCTATCAAAAAAACATTGGTTTCTCTGTTCTGGGTTGTAGGTCGCAGGGCAGACAAGGCAGGTAAAGATCCCACATGATCCTTAATCTGAGTCGCCATGGAAAGAGGATAACGCAAGGCAGCGTGCATGATGGTCAACAGGACATGAGGCAAAGGATCAATGTCAGTCAATGATGATCAGAAGATAAAGGCTGACAATGTCAGCTGTTTCAGCATGACTGAAGGAATACCACCAAAGTCTGAAACTGAAAGGCCCACACATGTCTTAAATGAGATCTGTGTCTTCAATGCAGCATACCTGAAACTTAGTCTAACTCAGCCCAAAACAAAAGGGACAGATATCAACACTTAGAGATCAATCTCCAGTGTTGAATCTGGAGTCCTGAAAAAGTCAAGGTTGATGTCATCATTGCCAAAGGAAGCATCAACAATGGCAGAAGCACAGCCAAGGCCACTGGCCCCAATGGAAGCCAAATATGTGTATGCCAGTGATGATGGGTTGATTGATGGCTGCCATGAAAATGGGTCTTGAATTGAGCTTAGGAAGGAAGGGTCAGTAACATCGTGTGCTCTTCAGATACCAATGATACTTAGGACCACATATGCTGCAACTTGAACAACACCTACCACCTCTTTTTATAGTCCAGCAGGAAAGACAGAGATCTTAGGGCTTTAAGGGATGCTGAAGAAGATGACTTTGTATTCTGAAGAGCTTATTCTGATGTGATAGCAGAAATGCTCACGAAGTGGCGGACAGCTGAAGAATCTTTTTAAGGGAAACCAGCCACTTGTGCAAGAGACAGAAATACAAATGATGGAGTGACAAGTACAATATTATCAAAGACCTTCTACATGACATGGACTATTATAAGTTTTTTTTAGTAACAGTAATAATATTTTTTCTCAGCAGACAACTTTCAATTAAAGAATTCAGAAGTGGAAGGAGAAGCCAAGGAATGAGTTGAGTGAGTTGCACTACGGTTCCTCAACTCTAGCTTATTTTTATATGTCTTAAGTGTAGAGGGCTTGAAGGACACACTAGTGCTGGAATCTTCCATGGAATGTATTTCTACAAGACATTTTAGCCAGATAAATGTTTTTACCACATTTGCATTTTCCAGTTTTTGAGGATGGGCTCCACATTTTTAAGAAGGAAAACTACAGTCTGTGGTAAAAAATGGTACATTTGTATCTGATGTGGAGCAGAATTTTTATCACCGATCATTCTTTGGTTGAAGAGCTAGTCAGACATCATCTTGAAATGGTTTTCGCATTTCATATGTCATAACAAGAGTTGGAGCACATACAGCCATCACTTCCTGGTTATGACTGTGTTTAGCATTTTTTTTCCAAACCCTAACTGCCTTATCACTAGTTCCCATACATCTACAGTTCCAGTCCATTACAGTAAGCAACAATGATATATTCTTGGCTTTTAGAGTGTAATTTGCTATGCTATGTAACTTTTCTTTTAATATGAGTTATGTAGCTTTTTTATTAGTAGCATAAAAATCATTAGTGTTTCACATGTATGTCCTTTTAATGTTATGTATATCAAATTCCGTAGACTTTCAAATCAGGACTTCCTGCCAGACCCGAACCTGTAGACATATAATTATTTTAGCATTTAGTATAGAGTATAATTATAATTTTTGCACATGGGTACATACACACACACACACACACACACACACACACACACACACACACACACACACACACACACACACACACTTTCTTTGTCTCTTATAATGTTTTATCTTGATTTTAAAAATGCATGTGATCTTTTAATTTGATTAAGCAATCCCCAATCTGTTAAAATGTGTTCAAACAAGTTTGCATTGTAATAATATTTAAAGCTCTTACTACAGTTCTCATCTGTCCCTGATTTTCCAAAATCAGATTTTGCCTTATATTTTTGCATGTCATTCATAAAATGGTTGATATTTTGGTAAATCACTAAGGATTATATTCAGTCAAAAATGTCAGGTGTTACAGAGTTTTATACTGCTTTTTCTTCAAAAATGTATGTCGATGAGAAAACTGCTGTTTTATTAAATGAATAAATAAGAGTAATGTTTAAACACTGTGTCAGATTTTAGGCTTTAACTTAACAACGTAGCATTTAAGATCATAAGATCTGAAGATATTAATAATTTAAACACATACTGGACAACTACATTTCTAGTAATGTCTGAAAATTGCTTTGGTTCTTCTTTGTTCCATTTAATAAGCTCCAAAATGTAGTCTGTTCATACATTTCAACATTTATTTTTAATTGCCACCCTTAGTGCAGCAGTTATTGAATATTGTCATTAACTTAATTACTTGCACTGTAATAAAATAAATGAAAGCTTTTCTTTCTCTTACAAGTTATCATTAACCAATATATAGTGACAGTCTATATGTCTGCTGGTAAATAACCACTGTATTTAATGTATATAATTCCATGGTAATTGACTACCACAATACCTGATAATCAATACATACCTTTAAATGTTAATTTGTGATTAGTTCTTGAAAAAACAATCATGCACACTGCTATTTTAAACATATATTGGTAACTCATTAAAGTCAGTTTCCTCTACAATCAAATCACATTGTATGCAAGTTTTAGTAATGTAAATGTTTCATAGTCTTTTATTCAAGTGGTACAATCACCTTAGCCCATTTGCATCTTGTTTCATTTGTATACCTATCTATTCTTCTGCTTTGAAAAGTACAACGTTTTCAGGTCCCTTGCTCTTCCACAATATTTTATTTACACTCTTTTGATAGTTTTTCTTGTTTTTAAATTAGAGATGTCTCTTGCACACATGACCTGGCTGGTTGTCCCAAATTCACATCCTCAGTGAAACAGTAATAAATAGATGAAGATAATTTGTTCAGTGCATGTTTGTCATTTAATTTGCCTTTAACTCATAGTGTCTGCAGAGCAGCTGAAGTGCCACTGGTACATGAATAAACTACTGTATACTTTGCAAACACAACAGATGTACCCTTTAGCCTTCTTAGGTAACCATCTCATAGGTTCATAGGTAGGTACTAGGCTATCTGCCCGAAGGCATTTATAAGCCTAGCCAGAATGTGTTGGCTTTCGTCACCCCCTTAGATTAGTTCCCTGTGCCTCTGTTCAGCAGAGCCACTGAAGTGATCCCCGGGGTAAACTTTCTGTTTCCCATCCAATCATCAAGGTTTCTCTTGAAGAGTGCTAGCGAGGAACTCTGCCTAATGTAGATTCGAATCTTGTTCCAAAGCATGGGAAGTCTCTGGGACAGGAATCTATCCCTCCAGCATGTCCTATTTATTGTTGTAGTGAGGTTTAGACCCCTAGAGCATGTGGCTCGAAGGGATAAGGTTTTCTTTAGGTGGAGCATGTCCATCAATTCTGGGTTGGACATGGCCTTGTATTTCAAGCAGAGATCACATCTGAGTAGGTGGTATGCAACCGAGTACAGGTGGAGTTTCTTCAGTCGAGCTGCATAGGGCATCTGAGCACTAAAGTTGACAAACCGCAAGAACGTAGAGGTGCTGAAGTTCCGACACTGTTGGAACGAAAAACGCTGTTTAGTGTTTAACGTGATTTTTGTTTTCAATAAACGCTATTTGCATTTTATATCCACTCTCATACTTTCGAATTGGATATACCATTTCCAGCACCTTCAGCACCTCTACGTTCTTGCGGTTTGTCAACTTTAGTGCTCAGTGTTTTATTTTGGTTCCAACAAAAACACCACGTAAAAAATAAATCAACCGTAGAACAAAATCCCAAGTCCACCAATAGAGACAATGATTTCAATAGTGTGAAGGATAAAAACGAATCTTTATTCACAACTGCGAAGCAACTCTTAAACAGAGGTATAGACAAGCGCTTTCGCCTGGACCATTCCAGGCTTTATCAAGTCAGAATAAAATGCAAGTAAAGACAAACCATTTAAATAGCATTTGTTAATTGGTCACATGCTCAAGTTTTCCCATGGTAAAAATTGATGGCACCTATTTCAGGTTAAAGTGTAACCAAGTAAAATAAAATAAAACATACTTTAAGACCTTGGCAGCACTAGGTTTTGTTTAATACAATAAAAACATGTCTAAAATCAACTGTATACGCTAAAAATTGTTATGTTTATACCATAACTTTACATCAAATATAATATAATTTGATTCCAAAAAATCATGAAAATGGGACAATGATTTGCACCATATTTATTTTGTCACAAACATTAAAAAAATATATATGATCTGTGGATGGGGTAACTATCTGTACAGGGAAAGTTTAATTATTTACAACCTAGCTCTTCTAAGCTTAAGTACTGAGCCTATACTAAGCATACCATTAAGTCCCGGGGCTTTGCCAGCATCAAGTCTGAGCTGCCAGATCAACTCCCTGTATTCCAAGGTGGATTCCCAGTCTCCTCCTCTAACATTGGGGTTGACCTGCTCAAGCACCATAAAGACAAGCTTATAGTTGGGGCATTCAAGTGAATGCTTGAAAAATGCATTACTTTCCTTATTTTTGGAATCCCCAAAACCCACAAGGGCATAGACCCCCTACTATTTAGGCCCATTGTTTCCGGTGCAGGTGGAGTAACGGAACCCATAGCCAAATTTATCGACTACATTACTAAACAATACACTTCGGCCATGACCCATGTATGTAAGGATTCTTGGGAATTTCTTAAAAATTTTCCAAGGGACAGGTGCCATAAATCCTCCCTGATGGTCACCGTGGACATTAAGGATTTATTCCCTAGTATTCCTCATACTACAGGTCTTGAGTGGTTCACCGCTTTTCTCAAGAATGAAACAAAGTTGAGCAACAACTTTATAAATTTAACAACTGAAATGCTGAGTATGGTATTAGAAAACAACTATGTGTTCTTTAATGGTGAACTTTTCAAGCAATTAAAAGGGGTTGCTATGGGCGCCTCTTGTGCAACCATCTATGCTAATGCAGTATTGCACAGATGGGAGCAAGCCCACATTTTTCAGTCTGTATGGGCTCAACACATCACCTTTTACTGCAGATACCTGGATGATATCTGCATTATTTGGGATGGCACCAAGGAACAACTATTGACCTTCTTGCAATATATTAATCCAACTACTGATTTTCTGACCTTCACACATGAAATTAGTGAGAATGAACTTCACTATTTGGACGTAACAATTTTTAGAGATCCCCAGTCGTTAGAGTTGCATTCAAAAGTCTACAGGAAACCTTCCTTCTCGAATTCTTTGCTACATTACAACAGCCAACATCCTTTCCATCAAAAGAAAGGAATAGTGAAGGGGCAACTCATCAGAGCTTCCCGTATGAGTAGTAGGTTGATTGAGTTTATGGAGGAAGCAAGTAATTTAAGTGTTATGTTTACTGAAAGGGGTTATCCTAATGACCTAGTCAAAAATCTCACTAATGAGGTACTAGCCAAGAGGGATTCACTATACACACCATTATTTGGAGACCGACAATCCAATATCCCTGGTTCCAGAGCATCAAGTTTGCACATAGTTGAAAATAGTGGCAATTTTACCTACACTTTTTCTGAGAATTCCACAGAAATAGAAAACACTATTTCTAAATATTGGTTCGTTTTAGAAATGAATGAAGATTTTAAGCATATTATTTCTAAAAAACCTACATTTGTTCGGAAAAGGGGACGTAATTTAAAAGAGATTTTTGAGAGAAGATCCAATGTAGTTTGCAGGACAGCACGACAAATGAATGGCACTTTTATAAATGTGGTGCCTGTAAACAATGCTCCTTTATGATTAACATTTACCACATTTATTTAAGAGCACGCCATACCAATTTAAAGCCCTATGGACATTTTACTTGCAGCACAAAAGGGGTGGTTTACATTGGTTACTGTATTACCTGTGGCGGTTTTTACATAGGTAAAACCGAAAGGGAACTCAGAAAGAGAGTACATGAACATATTTACGAGATAGGGAAAATGAAGGAAAGTAATGCATTTTTCAAGCATTCACTTGAATGCCCCAACTATAAGCTTGTCTTTATGGTGCTTGAGCAGGTCAACCCCAATGTTAGAAGAGGAGACTGGGAATCCACCTTGGAATACAGGGAGTTGATCTGGCAGCTCAGACTTGATGCTGGCAAAGCCCCGGGACTTAATGGTATGCTTAGTATAGGCTCAGTACTTAAGCTTAGAAGAGCTAGGTTGTAAATAATTAAACTTTCCCTGTACAGATAGTTGCCCCATCCACAGATCATATATATTTTTTTAATGTTTGTGGCAAAATAAATATGGTGCAAATCATTGTCCCATTTTCATGATTTTTTGGAATCAAATTATATTATATTTGATGTAAAGTTATGGTATAAACATAACAATTTTTAGCGTATACAGTTGATTTTAGACATGTTTTTATTGTATAAAACAAAACCTAGTGCTGCCAAGGTCTTAAAGTATGTTTTATTTTATTTTACTTGGTTAAACTTTAACCTGAAATAGGTGCCATCAATTTTTACCATGGGAAAACTTGAGCATGTGACCAATTAACAAATGCTATTTAAATGGTTTGTCTTTACTTGCATTTTATTCTGACTTGATAAAGCCTGGAATGGTCCAGGCGAAGGCGCTTGTCTATACCTCTGTTTAAGAGTTGCTTCGCAGTTGTGAATAAAGATTCGTTTTTATCCTTCACACTATTGGAATCATTGTCTCTATTGGTGGACTTGGGATTTTGTTCTACGTTTTATTTTGGTTCCTGGTTTTTCAAGTAGTTTGCATAGGGCATCTGTTTGAGGCCAGTGATCCTCTTAGTGAGGTACTTCTGTGGTCTTTCCAGCTGTTGCAGGTGTCTTGTAAAGTACATCCCAAATGGGGCATTGTACTCTATGATGGGTCTGATGAGTGATGAGTAGAGGGGCACAATGACCTCTTTTGATCTGGATGCAAATCCTTTTTTGATTAGGTGGGCCACATAGAAGGATTTTCTAACCACTTTGGCAATGTGATTACCAAAGGAGAGATTACTATCTACTTGGGTCCCCAGATCCCTTATTATGTTTTCCGTATTTAGGGGACTACCACCTATGTGGTACTTTGTAGGTACTTTGTTATTTCCAAAGAGAATAACTATGCACTTTTTGGCATTTAGCTTGAGGCTATGATTTTGACACCAGGTATCCGTCTCAGTGAGACCCTTTCGGAGGATGTCTGTGTCAGCCGGTGAGTCAATTATAGTCCCTAGTTTACAGTCATCTGCGAACTTGGTCAGCCATAGTCTTCCTGTGCTTGTCTGTACCTCTGAGAAGTATATGCTGAACAGGAGGGGTCCTAGGACTGAGCCCTGGGGAACACCACTTGTAACTGGTTTAGAGTCAGACCTAGCTCCTGCAACTCTCACCATGTGGGTTCTGTCTGTGAGCCAACTGGCAACCCATCTAGTGACATAGGGGATTATGTTCAGGCTGGTGAGCTTGTCTATAATACCAGAATGGGGAATGGTATAGAAGGCCTTAGTGAGGTCTAGGTAGGCTGTGTGTACCACTTTTCCCTCGTCTATAGCCATGGTAACTGCCTCAAAGAAGTCCACCAGGTTTAGGAGGCATGATCTGCCCTTAACAAAGCCGAACTGGGTAGGGTCCAGTGTTTGGAGGTTCCCAATGTCTCTGTTAATGAGTTCCATGATGATGCGCTCCATAGTCTTGCAGACCAAGCTAGTCAGGGTTATAGGGCAATAGTTCCCGGGGTCTGTTGTGGCTCCACCTTTGTGGAGTGGAATAACTGTTGCTGTGCACCACTCTATGGGTATGTAGCCTGTGGAGAGGCTGAGTTTGAACAGTGTGTTCCGGTGAGGAGTTAGTTCATCTTTGAGCTCGTGTAAGACGCAGCCTGGGACACCGTCCTGTCCCATTGATGCTGTGTTTTTGGCTTTGGAGAGGGCTATTTTAACCTGAGCGTCTGTGATTTCAGGGGCTCTACATTCTTCTGGTATGGTTATGGGCCCTTTTGGGGGTGAGAGGGGGTGAAGTTTGCACTGAACCTGTCTGCCAGGATGTTGGCAATATCGGTTGGTTCAGTGTATTTTTTGCCATTCTGCACTAACTCCAAGCAGATCTGACCATTGCCACTTAAATTCTTGACATAGCTAAAGAATGCCTTGTGGTTCTTTGGAGTCCTTTTCTTTCAAAGCTTGCCTTGAACGATTTTATGAGGGATCATAGTTTCATGCTGATACTGATCAGGGATGTCTTCCCTTCTTGGGATTTTACTCTTTTCTGTACTAGTTTCCTCCTTCTATCGAATAGCTTGCTATGGCAGGGGTCCACCAGACTGGTTTCCTTTTCTTGCAGGAGTGAGTCTTGGTTTTGCTTGGGATAGCATGATCCATGCATTCTTGTAGGTGCCCGTAGAATTCATTAGTAAAGGATTTTGCAGCTTGGACAGTGTTATCCTTTAGCATGGGGGCTATCTCCGTCTTAAGTAATGTGAAGCTTGCTTTTGAAAAGTTATTCATGGTGGTTTCCTTGTCCAGGGGTGGGGGCAGAATGTGGATATCCAAAGTGATTTGTTTATTGTCAGATCTAACCAGTGAGGGGTTGACCTCTGGTGTGGAACACCGGTCGCCCATGTTGGTGATGACCAGGTCCAATATATTGTCACCTCTGGTGGGAGTGCTGACCAGTTGTTCCAGGGCGTTTGAGTTTATAAATTCTAGGAAATGTTGGGCAAGGGAGTTAGTACTTGAGTAGTTCTCCCAGTTAATGTTTGGGTAGTTGAAATCACCCAATATTAGCATGTTTGGTAAGACCTTTATGTTATCCAGTGTTTCCAGAAATGTGGAATGGGGATCCTGGGACATGGTGGGTGATTTGTAGCAAGCTACAATTTGAATAGCAGTTTTACCCATTGTTAGTTGCACGTGGATGATCTCTGAAGCATCGTGCTGTGCCACTAACCTGGAGGTGTGGGTATCCCTGATGAATATGGATACTGCCCTGCCTTTTGTATTTCAGTCCGGGTTCTGTGGCCGAAATGTATGGTATGAGTTGTAGCCTGGTAGTGCTGGGGTGCTCTCTGGAGCCTTAAACTAGGTTTCTGTTACTGCACATATATCGATTTTCTCCACACTGAGGAGTGCCTTGAGTGTGTGCATTTTGAGGTTTAGACTTCTGGCATTGAGTAATATTACCCTCAGATTTTTGTTACTTGTGCTATTTATGGCAGTGGGTTTGTCCCTTGAGCCTTGCCTAAAAATGGCACCATGGGGGTGGCAAGAGGCTTGGCCAGTATTTGAAAGCCTAAGGGTGACAGGTGCAAGCCATCTCTAGTGAAGCAGCGTGGCTTGTCGAGCATGTCATGCCAGGCAGACAGATACTGGATCCCCTTTGAATGACAACAGAAACATAGCCAATTGTTGAAGTTGATAATTATTTCTTTATACCATGGTATCATTCTTGGTGAGGGCAGGATGCTACTCAGGGTCAGGGTCATACCGGCCTGGGCTATGTGATCAGAGAGCTCTTCCATGTCTCTTTTCATGTAGTCCAGGGAGGTAAGGCTCAGGTCATTCACACCAACATGGACAATGACAGAGTTGTATTTGTAGTTGTTCTGGAGTGACCTGAGTGCTTGTGTTATGTGGCGGATCCTGGCACCCAACAGGCAGCTAACAGTAACCTTCTCCTTATTCAGCCTAGTGAGTGGGACGTCAGTGTGACTGACTATAGAGTCAACTATTACTAGTATGTTGGGCATGTTATTTTGCCTTGAGGGCTGTGATTGCATGGCACACTAGTTTTGTGAAGTATGTGTTTTATGGTTTGTGTTGGGGGGTGGAGGTTGCTTGGATGTCTGCTTTGGAGGGCTCTGATGATTTTGCAGATTTTTATTTAGGGCCTCTGAGTATGTTTTCGTGTATTTATGTGTGTATTTTACCAGTGGTGGTTTAATGGGTCTATGTGAGACTGGTGGTGTGATGCCAGTATTTCCCTTCTCCTCTTGACTGTCTGATCCAGTCTTGGGTTGAAAGAGCTTATCCTCCAGTTTGGCTGTATAATTGCATCTCTCGCATGTATTAGTGTTTGGTGGTAGGAGGAGAGGGTTGTCTGTGTACATGAGGCAATTGTAACATTGCCTCAAAATGCCCAGATTCACCAGTTGGACTGGAGAGTACACCTGAAACTGCCCTTTGGACATGCCTGGATAAGTACAGTAAACTGTTTTACTGAATGGCTGGTAAGGCCGTATACAGAGCCTTGTCCTTCTGTAGTGCTATGGTTTATAAGTGCTTGCTATGAGTTTTGAGCAAGTGCCAGGCTGAGAAATGAATGGCTTGAGTACTTAAGTTGAACATTTGTCTAGTTCCAAGGGAAAAATTGAAGAGGAGACTTTGTGGAGCCGGGAATAGTTATACCCTAGCTAACCGGTGTTGCCCGACGCGCAAAACCGGGCAAATTCTGTTTTTATAGCAGGGAAATGAAAGAGATAGAAATTAGCCCAAAATGGCCAATAAACTACTACTTTCTGGGCTGAAATCACTCCTCCAGGGACAGATAGGCTGCTCAAAGCTCCCCTCTCTCACAGGTGAACAGAGAATCTTCCTTCTGTCTAGGTATAAAAAACACAGAGATTTGTAAAGCAGCCCTGAAATCAGCACTAATCTGAAAACTGGACTCTAGCTTAGAAAGGCGGAAACAAGTATATATATATATATATATATATATATATATATATTTTTTTTTTTTTTTCAGAAGATAAAGCAGATACAATCAAAAAAACACTTAAAATGTGCATAAAAAGATGCTTATTGTTATATATCTCATTTCGGAGTTGTAGTCAATGCCCCTAGTAATAAAGTAGGAAGAAACTCAAATACAGTAAAAGCAGATTAATAAAAGTGCAATTTATATATATATATATATATATATATATATATATATATATATATATATATATGTATATATATATAAAACAATAGAAAATGAACAATCTGATTTAACAAGTTACCCAATTAACCAGAAAAAAACTCAAAACTGAGCCCTGTTCCAGCAGTCTTCAATCAGACAAGTTCTAACTACACACTCCTGCTACTTGGGCACAGGGGAACCTTCTCCAAAAAAGATGGCCTGGATCAGTGCTCAAGTTATACAAACAAAGCTAGATTCAGCAGGCCTGAATCTGGTCCTATGCTACAGTAACAAGCCGCACCAATTTCAGAAAGAAACAGTTCGAATAAGCAGGCACAATAAGCCCGTGACCAGAAATTCCCAGCTCAGAAGGGCAGAATCCAGCCTCTCCTCCCACAAGAGTGCAGACCACAAACCTTCTTAATGTAGAATAACTGGCCTGAAGCCTAAGTGCTTAAACCAGAACTAATACACTTTTAGAATAGCAGAAACTGAGCTTTCAGTCAGTAATTCCCAGCTTAGAAGGATGTAAGCTACCTGTCCTGCCACAACAGTGCAGACCACAAACCTTCTTAATGTAAAACAACCGGTATAAAGCCCAAGTGCTTAAACCAAAAGACATAGAACAACAGTTATAATTTAATCAGGCTACTACCAAGCAGCAATAAGTGCAGCAGAATAAATAAAACTGAGTACTTTTAAGAAGAGGCAAAAGCAAAATAAAGTAGGAGAAAACACAAATACAGTAAAAGAAGATGAATTGTTTAATTTTTTTTTTAATAAAGTGCAAGGAGAGAGGAGGGAATAACCTAAGTGGGTTGGCCTTCTCAAATCTTCTCTCTGTATTATGTAGAGTGAACACTAGACTCAGAATATGATCTCACTGTATTCGGTTAAGTGAGCAAATGAGATGGACTCAGGAGGAGTGTTCAAATACAGACTTACAGGAGGGGTGAGCAATTCCAGAGCCAAAAACAAGAAGAATAAGTACAGTTGTACAGATTACAGAGATATTAAATCAAAATGCAGACAAAAAAATGAGAATAAACACTTATCTTTTCTCAATATCACAGCTGGCAGTAGGTCAATCTCTCTGCAGCAGCCTGAGCAACAGGTATATCTGATTTAAAACACAGGACAGAAACCAAACACTACAGATGCAGGAATACTTTGGCCGGATGAAACCAGTTCTGAAAACTTACTGCCACTAAGAAAACCGACAAGGCCTCCAGACAAAGGATTTCATTACAACTGAGGTCAACAGTGAGAGATATACAGCTATAACACACAAGAAGAAGAATAAGTATAGTTGTACAGATTACAAAGATATTAAATCAAAATGCAGAAAAAAAATGAGAATAAACATTTACCTTTTCTCAATATCACAGCTGGCAGTAGGTCAATCTCTCTGCAGCAGCCTGAGCAACAGGTATATCTGATTCTGATCTCAAGTCTCTCAACAACAGGTATTGTTATGACTCTGTCATAGTCCATGTTGGTGTAAATGACCTGAGGCATACCTCTCTGGAATATATAGAGACATGACTGAGCTCTCAGACTATGTCTCTCAGGCAGGTATGTCTCTAACCTAAAGCAGCATTTTACCTTCACCTAGGATGATGCCTCAGTACAAACAGAAAATGATTGACTTCAATAATTGGCTTAGTTTCTGGTGTCATTTTAAGGGGATCCAATATCTGTCAGCCTAGGATGACATCATAGACAGACCTCGATGCTTTGCCAAAGATGGTCTTCACCTGTCACTGCTGGGATTTCAGCTAAGGCAAAATTGCTGACATAAAAACTCCATCTAAAAGCAACCTCAAGGGTATGCTGCTAAATGCTAGGAGTCTTAACATGGAAATGCACTCACTGGAAGCAGTCCTTACCTTGGAAGATGCAGACATTTGTGCACTCACGGAGACCTGGTTCAAGGCTGTGAAGCGCACCTCAGCCATACCAGGTTACACCTCCTTCCTCATGTTCAGGCCACAAACTGAAGGCGTGAAAACTAAAGCAGGTGATGTATTAATATTCCATAGAAATAAATACACCTCCAGACTGATTAAACAGTATGATTCCCTGGAAATACTTCAGGTGCAATTAAATGTTGGTAGGACACCTGTTCAAGTCATTGCCAGTTACAGGACTGCCTCCATGAATCAGGACACCCACTCTGCCTATTTGGATCTACTTGAGTCTATCAAGATACATCCAAACACTATGGTTCTGGGCAACTTTAACTACCCATCCTTTGACTGGCTAAATTACTTGTGCTCATACTCACTTACCCAAATAATCTTTGACTTTGTAAACTCCAGTGCTCTGGACCAGCTGATTGACACCCCCACAAGGGATGCCAACATTCTGGATCTGGTGCTTGCCAATATGGGGGACCACTGTAGTTCTGCCACTGTGAGGTCTTCCCTGGTGAGATCTGATGACAAATCAATCTCATTTGAAGTAACTATCACACCTGACTCCCCCCCATCAGCAGCTAAACTAAAAAACTTCTCCAAAGCAGATTATAACCACTCATGGGATGGTATAGATAGCTTCACTGCACCTCTCCCCTCAGATAGAACTGGCAACTATGCCAGGTTCTACACCAATGGTTTATACAAACACCTGTATAATTGGATTGACTTGGCCAAACCTGATAGGACCAAAACAAGCTCCTCATGCAAGAGCAAACCTGCCGGGTAGACAACTGCCATTAATAGGCTGTACAACAAGAGGAAGAAATTGCTCTCTGAAAGTAAGAGGGAGAGAGTCCTAAACTGGAAACAATCCTTCCTCAGCTTAAACAAACAAATGAGACTTCTTGTAAAGTCCTCCAAAGCAAACTATGGATCCAGATTAGCTTCCTCAACTAAGGACAATCATAAGGCATTCTTTAGTTACATTAATAACCTAAAAGGAAAGGTTCAGATATGTGCCAAACTGGCTGTTAATGATACCACATATACTGTGCCTGTGGACATAGCTAACTTGTTGGCTGACAGGTTCTCTAAAAACTTCACTCACCTTTCCCTGCCACACATACCCCATGATATCCCTAGCACCTGCCCCCTACCCTGTATCTCTAAAGGGCAGGTTGTAAATGACCTCTCTAAGGCGAAAAACACAACATCCTGCATGCTACATGGGCTCTAACAAGAATTAGCAATGCCATTGGGTATTCTCTTCAATCATAGTCAAAGCAACGGCTTCATCCCAGCTGAATGGAAAATGGCCACTGTTATTCCTTTGCACAAAAGTGGTACGTCCACTGAACCTGGGAACTATAGACCTATTAGCCTGACTAGCCTTATCTGGAAGGCAATGGAGCAAATCATCATGTGCCTTATCAACAAAGATATAGGTAATCTCCAAACACTTGATCCTACTCAGTTTGGATTTGTGACAGGGAGATCATGCCTGTTAAACCTGGTAGACTTCTTTAAGGCAGTCACCAAGGCCCTGGATGAGGGGAAATCTGTGCATATAGCATATCTAGGCTTAGCCAAGTCACTTCACGCCATCCTTCACTCAGGCATCATTGACAAACTCACCCAGCTAGGTATCAACCCTTATACTGTTAGATGTGTCACTAACTGTCTCAGTGATAGGACCCATATAGTCAAAATAGGGGATTCCACCTCCAAGAGCAGACCTATAACCAGTGGTGTTCCAAAGGGATCAGTCCTGAGACCTGTACTGTTTGGAATCTATTTCTCTGAAGTACAAGCAAAAACTAAAGGTCTGTGGCTGACAAAGTTTGCTGATGACTGCAAATTGGGAGTGATCATCGAATCTCCAAATGATGTCACCATCCTACAAGAGGGTTTTGCACAAACAAATGATTGGTGCCAAAGTCATGGCCTTAAACTCAATGCAAAAAATGTATTATCATCCCATTCAGTAACAGCGATGTTCCTGCTAACTATGAAATCAATGGCAACAAATTAAGTATGCACTCAGTGGTGAGAGACCTGGACACATAGGTTGACAGCAACCTTACCTTTGACCACTATGTCTCCACAGTGGTAAGGATAGCATTCTATATTGCTCATCTCATAAGTAAAGGTATTGCCTCCAGAAAAAAAGAAGCTATATCCTCCCTGTACTCCTCCCACATCAGGGCAATAATTGAGTACAACACTCCTTTGGGTATGTACCTTTCCAAGCACCTGCAGCAATTGGCGAAACCACAAAGGTTACTTACAAGGTAAATTCATGGTCTTCAGCATCTGTTCTATGTGGATCATCTGAAATCACTGTCACTTTACTCTGTTTCATAGAGACTACTCCGAGGCAATCTCTGCCTTGCATCCAAGGTAATCTCTGACCCTGCTTTACTGGAAGTGCTGCATATCTGTAAGTCAAATGGCACATAGGTTACTCACTGTAAAGACCTTAACCTGGTGTGTGGTATTAATGGAACTGACTGGAGGTACAGATTTGTGTCCCAGAGGTTACCCCCACCTTTGGAACAGACTCCCACTTCACATCAAACAGAACACATCATTAGCCCTCTTCAAACACAATCTGGATGATTGGATGCATGATCATAAATTCACCCCAGGGGTTCCAGCTGTGACCCTCTTGGACAGGGGCAATATGAGCTGATCGTGGAAATAAGGGTTAGAACTTGGCTAGGCTTGTAAGGTCCCTATGACTATTAGCCTAGTAACGTCTTATGACCCTGTGATTCTATGATAGTATATTTCGAGTGCAGACAGGGATCTCTTTTCTTACAGCCTTACTTCAATGAGATTTATATGTAGTGTAGCCATTCTTTTCAAGTATAAGTCTTGACATTGACTTCAGAATAGCCAATAGTCATGTTGAAATTCCAAAATATATGCTATGAATACAGTAGTGTCCACCTGGTAGGACGTTGTACTCATCAAGTGTGTCATAGCTTTACATTCTTCTCTAACAATATCTGCGCTAATCTTTAATTATTACATCTCTACATATCTGAGCTTTTTTGTGTGTATGTTTGTTTTGTTTTTTTGTTTGCTTTTTTTTTTTTTTTTTGCCTAGGTTAGCACTTGAGCTGCAGTCCACTCCACCAGAACAATATTAATTTCGTTGGAAAAAACTGAACATTTTTGCTAACAGTTCACCTAGCATATCCACTTGTTTTCTCACATTTGTTGTATCAGCCCATATAGAGCTAATATATTAGCAATAAATAGATCCATTGCATTCTTTTTAACCTTATTTGCAGTGGCTACCCCAATTTATCCCGGATTACTGCATACCTTCCTATCTGGAGCTCATAGCTTACTTTTCTGTTTTCTATGAATAATAAGAGGAAAAAACTCCTTCAGCATATCTGACAGGCATCTTTCATATTTTTTATTTATTCTTAGTTTTATTTAAGAGTTCGTGCTGGAATTCATAAATATTTGTGCACAGTGGAAAAGGGATTGTACTAGTACTGTCAAAAGCAACCATCAACAAAACCTCCTCTGCATGACTGGAATGTTTGTATTGGCAACAGACTTCTCTAGTGTGCAGGCAAACCTGTTATCACACACAAACCTGTATCAATCCATTGCAGTCATGCTCCAAGCTCCAGGCAATAAGAGCTAGTATAGTACTAGATTTCATCATTGCTATATTAAGATAATAACCCATGGTTTATTATTATGCTAATGAGGTGAATTATTTTAATGAATCACTCCTTGGCATGGCTGTGGATCACAGAATAGAAATGACAGATATTAGAGTAAGATAAAATAACCTGATTAAATTCCTGCCATTATTATACCTCTCAGCCTCTTACTGTAAGAAATCCTGGCAAGGACAAAAATAATGGGGGACAAAGGCCCAAAAATGGGGGCAGGTTTTAAATATTTCTTTTATAAACTTAGAAAGGTCACAGAAGAACAGGTTTTGCATTAGCATACATTTTCTAAAGGATATGAGGTCTAAAACACAAATGTCTGTCATTATTTAGTGACTTCAATCCTCAATGATTTGCCAGTAAAACAAATTTCATGAGGAATGGGTCTATATTAGAACAGTGAAGTTTCAAAACTTCGAATGTTCTAATATCGACCCCTATTCAGCGAAAGCTGAAAACATCGAACATACAGAACAGTGAATTTTTTCCTAGGGAAAAAAATTGCTGCTCCAAAACACATACATACAACACAAGCACACCAAACAAATAGCAATCCACATACATACAGCTAAAATCTTACACCTAACCCTACACTAAACTATACACACACCACTAACTATCCACTTACCTTAACCCAAACCCTAACCCTAAGGTCCGTCACTATCGCTAACTCACCTCACCCGCGCCCTAACCCTAACTCACCTATTCCACCCTCACCCTCACGTCCACACAATCACACACTTAACTGACCCGCGCCCTAACCCTAACTCACCTAACTCGCCCTAACCCTCACATCCACACAATCACATACATACCTAACCCGCGCCTTAATCCTAACTCACCTAACCCACCCTAACCCTCATGTCCACACAATCGCACACATACCTAACCTGCACCCTAACCCTAACTAACCTAACCAGCACTCAATTGCACACTTACCTGAACCCAACCCATAACTTTCCACCACAGCACTGAAAATACCGAAGCAACAGAAATGGACAACCAAATTCTTTCCCTAGGAAAAAATTTGGTTTTCTGTTGCTTTGATGTTTTCAGATTCCGCTGAATAGGGGTCGATATTAGAACATTTGAAGCTTTGAAACTTCGATGTTCTAATATAGACCCAATAACAGATGAAAAATATGAGACAAAAATGTAGACATTCTGCAAAAGTTTGGATAGTTGAGAGGTGTGGTATGCTATGCAGCTTATGTATTCATAATTGCTCCAGTGCTATTATAGTTCTGGCAAGCATTGCAAGCAGTTAACATCCTCTGGTACCATGTTCCCTTGCACTTACACTCTTTGCTTCTTTCCATTTTATTTCTCCCACTTCTCATAAACAGAAGCTGACAGAATTTTTCTGGGTCCCCAGTAATGACCTTTCACATTTCCCTTCTTGTTTCCTAAGAAAGCCAGCCTTTTCCATTCTCATTGAAGCATTGTGACTTGTTCAGGGTGTCATGACATCATCTCACAGTGGCATTTGCACTCTGTAAACTGGGCTGAGCCTGCAAATGGTCACACTGTAAACAAAACTAACTAATTAAAAAATGAAATACTCCATTATGAACAGCTGAAATCAAAACTTGAAGAATTCTTTATTAATCAGCATCATGAGTACAATGCTCTACATACTCATTTTAATTTATAGATCAAGATCTGTAAATATAAAGGATTAGGGATGAGATGACAATGAAGCATAATGGTACAATTAACTGAATATTAACATACTTGATCAATAAAATCGCAGAACATTTGTACTATATTGGATGGCACAGTGGTGCACTGGTTTCATTGTCACCTCACAGCAAGAGGTTCTCCGGTTCAATTCTTGGCTGGGATGCCTTCTGTGCAGAGTCTGCATGTCCTCCCTTTGTCCATGTGTGTTTCCTCCAGGTACTCTGGTTTGTTCCCACGTTACAAAGACACATGTCTGGAGCATTTCTCCCCAGGCCTCCGCTGAAAATTGGCTTTGTTCCAAGTCGGACTTTCCCGGTAAACAAATGTTAAATAAATAAAATAAATAAATATTATAAAATGTTAAAGTGTCTCAGGACCAACCTCATGTTTATCAACATATATATTTATCAAATACATGTCACATTTATTTATGTATTTTTGCTTCAACTAACTGAAAATAGTTTGAGAGTATCTCAAAATTGTTGCAAAGCCTTCATCAGTTGAATAAAATTTACAGTTTATTTTGGAACATATTTGTCTTTCAGAAAAAAAAAAATGGAATGAATATAGATGCCTTTATAAAGTTTAAACTGCTGAATATTATTTCCAGATTTCCAAATATATGCATTTAGAGTAACAAAATGGGACTAATTCATCGTTGCTTAGCTACATCCTATTATATCTAGCTTGCTGAATTGCCATATTTTTGAATAAGTCATTGAACACATTTGTTTGTTTACGCTTTTTGGATTTTGTCTGCCTGAATATTCCTAAGTACAATGCCTGCGTAGCTCAGTTACTTTGATACTTTTTTAAATGATTGCCATTACAAATATATAGCTGAAATGTTTTTTTTTCAGCTGCAATCAACCAATTTATCATTGAATTTCACTGCCTATCTTTCCCTGCTTTTATTGCAAGGCTTCTGTGCAGTAAACAAACAATGAGAATGGTAAGTAAAAAGAACATTTCATATTACATCATAGTTAACAGTATAGATTAACTTCAAACAGAAATAAAAATAATCCTCCTTAAATGAAAAGGGATACACATTTTGGCCCACATACTATAAAAACACATCAATTTGTTTATTTTGGTTAGAAAGAAAAGTAAAATAAAAGAATTTCTAAATTTACTAATTAAAATAATGTTTGAACAAGTCATAACACAGAGACCAAAAACACATCTAGGATTTTTTTCTTTTCTTTTTTTAATTTGAAGCATACTATACCTGACTGCCACTAAACTATTCTAGTGAAGGTAAAATATTTCAAAAGATGACCCAACAGTCCAGTTCATCTGTAAATAAGAGGATACAAGCTCAAGGTATACATTCAGGATATGGTTTATGGTTGGCAGTAAAGCATTCTGATGTGTGTTCATAAAAAAAGTTTCCTGTTCTTACACAATATGTGCGTGCATAATGTGCAGTACAAAGGCACAGTGGGTCCAATGCATTTCTGCTCTACATAACGTTAGACTAATTAATTATGTCACATGGAAATATAGGGATATTTTTATCTCTGATTACATTTAAATAATAAGTTCAGTGACTGACCATATTCAAAAACTTCTACCTCTGGGCAAGTGACCTGTATATGTTTGCATTTCAGAATATTATTTTTGTCCAAGTGCAAACCACCAGAGCATGATTTCATGTGAGCTATTCTCCTTTCTTCAGGGTACAATATGGGTAAGATGTGCTGATTAATCCTTTCTGGAATAAATTGTAGATCTGTGTTCTTTATGGATTATACAAAAGGCCTTTTAGCATTATGCATTTGTGTTTAAAAACTGTCAAAATCGACACCCAGATTTGCATACATAATCCAGATGCTTTGATTCTCAAAAGCTAGCAACCTTATTTGTTTGACACAATATACTTTGCCAGTGGCATTTTTATAGCCTTTGCCTTAGTATTTCTGTTCTATGGCCCTCTGTCTGTTCTCTTAAAATAATTATGTATGGAATTTGTAAGAATTCTCCTGCATAATACTCATAATATTTAACTAAGATTGGGTCAGACCCTAGGGCATTCAAATCTTTCCTAGAGTTAATTAGAATGCATTTAAAATTAGGTCAAGAAATGCTTCTAAAAGTTTATGTTCTGTTAGAACTCAGTAGATTGAATACCAACCAAACATAATTATAGGCAGTATATAAAATGTATTATTGCTTTTCATTAAAAGATGCTTGCTTGTGAATAAAATAAACAGGTATCGACTGCAAAAGCTCGCTCCAAAGACTGGACATTAGATCAGATATGCTGGTGAACTAGCCTTGGTTTCACAAGAGCTTAAAATTCCTGGTTCAATATCAACTTCCTATCAAAAAGCAGTATTATTACATTATTTATTTACTTTTATTTTACAACTGAAAAAAAAAAAACAAATGAGAAGATGCTATTTTCATTGGAGAGCTATGGACTTCAGCTAAAGCTAATATGATTATGTGGCAACAACTCACAGAAA
The DNA here is from genome assembly GCF_019279795.1 of Protopterus annectens. Classification (NCBI taxonomy): domain Eukaryota; kingdom Metazoa; phylum Chordata; order Ceratodontiformes; family Protopteridae; genus Protopterus; species Protopterus annectens. Next base: position 283,367,225 of record NC_056738.1, read on the forward strand.
TTAGAATGTAGGAGATAAACATGAGAAAAATACAATAACAAAAGAATCCTGCTGCCAGTCAGGCTAACCTTGATAGCCAATATGAACTTGGCCTACTAATAAAAACATTTGATGACAATTTCACAAAAGTAAACACTTTTATTTAATTATTTGTTTTATTTAACATGTTTAACTGGGTAGGTGAATTGACTGTGGGACTTCTTTCAATCAAGACCTTAATCGACATACAAGGACAATTATACTATATATGAACTTACAGAATCAGCTACAGTATAGGTTGGCAGCCACACATGCTATTTTCCAAGAACAATTTTAAAAATTCAATCTTTTTTTTTTTTTTACAGCAAGACATCTAGGCATCTCGAAGTATGACTGACAGGGTAGTTCCAGATAGCGTGCAATACAATACTTGCATAGAGTATGAGCTGTGTATAAAAAGAACGTATACTCCTTTATCCACTGCTTGAAGTTATTCTGTGACTTCATTCTGTAGAGGAATTACATTGTCATATATAACAGTAGTCATGGAGATGAAATATATTTGGTCATTGCAACTGAGACATTCATTTATAATTGTCATGTAAGCGTTTTTTGAGAAGGTATATGGATCAGAAGTACTTAATGGCTTTATGATATCAAGTGAAATATTATCCCAGCTATTAGCAGCTATCTTAAAAAACTCTTTTAGTGGTAGCAAGGTTAAAGGTAGGTCTATGCAGAAGACAGCTCTCTGAAATCTGAATTTGGTATAAGGAAGCAATTAACTTTAGCTTCTTGGCTAGAATGGGAAAGTAACTAGAGCATAGAGGTTGGAAGTCTAAAATATACCACAACAACATAACCAGTCAAGTCACATGACATCAATTCGCTTTCTGCAAGGTTAGACATTGACGTTCTATGTTATCCGAGAGATAGATCTAATGTAGAAGTTGGTTTTCAGCTGCTTGAAGTTTGTGAGGGGAGAATAAAGTGACAGCTGGCAGCATATACTCTAGGTTTGGGATTTGGATATTTGTTTTTCCAGCTTCCAATGTTAGGTGGGAGCACAGATATGAATATTTAAATTTGTCAAACATTATTTTCAGTATTCAGTGTGAAAGACTGATGTGGTTTAGTAGAAGCCCTAAGTATCTTTGTAATTTGACAAAGGGAAGGAGTTTATTGAGTGGTCTTTCCTTTTCTGATTAGATGTATTGATTAATCACTGAGGTGTGCCAAACAGCAATTTACTTCAGAAGAGTCATTGATAAGATTGTGTTTCTAAGATGGCAAGTCCTGCATTGTTTAAAGATATTCTGAATATTTTTTTAGATATTGGACAGATTTATGCAACTTAATATATGTTATATCATCTCTATAAAGTATGAAGTTAATGTTTGGTGCTTGATGGATCTGAAAACACTCTTTAGATCAATAAAAACTGCACAAGAGTTATGACTTTTTCCATACTATAGTAGATGTGGTCAGCTAAAAAGTATATATGGCAATTATGGTACTAAACTTCAAAAAAAAAGCTGTGTTACTTATGATTTAGGATTGTGTATTCATTGATAGATTTAGGTACTTTTTTGAAGATAGTTTCTTTGAGAATTTTGATGACAGGAAAGATGATGTCAAGTAGGAGGAAGTCACTGGGTGAGGATGGTAAAAAACTTGTTTGATAGGCCACATTATATTTAAATCTGTTGAGAAAGGGTCTTTTGTAAATGCAGAGGTTATAAATTTGGTTAATGGTTTTCCCAAGGTTGTTTTACATTTGGGGTACAGTACATAAAGGGTGGGGTCAAATTATGTATCTATGCATTCTAAAAGGCCATACAAGCTAATAGGCTAAAACAATTTAAGAATTTTCTAATACTGACTCTGCTGAATGTTCACACTATTCCTACAAATCCAGAGAGACATTATTTTCCTAGAATCTTGATACATTTTTTTTGATTGATTGATTCTCTCATAAATCACCTAAGACCTAATTTTGATTTAGCCATATAATAGCTCATTATCTGACAAAACAAAATCTGGTGGGTCATATCTGGAGACTTTACCTTTCAAATACATTCATGGACAAAATAAAATCCACATTTTCACTTTATATTTGACTGTCCCTGGATGATGTTTTTTGTCATTTCCAACATTTCTTTTCGACAATGATTTGAAACTATGTTTGTCTACTTTGAATAGCAGTTAGTCTATTCTTTAAATGAAAAGTAAGACTACATTTATTTCTGGATGCCCACTTTGCTCTGGCAAGATATCCATACCATCTTATTTGAGTATTTCATCCCTGTGACTTCTGTCTATTTCCATTACTGTAATCTTTTCTTTCATGCATAATTGAGGTATGAAGCAGTTATCTCCCAGCCCATCTCCAAGCAAATTCTTTTTCTTCTCCTGAATGTATAAATAACTCAGCATATCTCCTATATGTATCTGACTTCCTAGCTTTTAATTTACATTCAAGTCATATTTATTTATAGGTTTTAAATATACAGCTATCAACAAGGTTAATCTTGGCCAAAGAGGTGGGCCATTAGATTTATACCTGGAATACAAGGAATTAAAATGGTAATGGAAATGCGATGTGGCTGCACCCCCAGGGCTCAATGACACATTTCTCTTAGTTGTATACTAAAATTAAAAGCCAAATTAATTTTATGGTATTATGGTGAAAGATTTGGATCTAGGCTGCTTGGGCAGAGTGATATTTAACTCATCATAATTCAATTTACTACTTTTTTTGGTTACAAGATACAAATTAAAAAAGTGTCTTATTTTATGTGGATGGGCATAAATTGGTAGCATACACATACATATATATATATATATATATATATATATATATATATATATATATATATATACATCATGTGTGTTATTTGTTTTATTTCTTTCTGCATTCCATGGTAGTATTTAGCAGTGTTTTAAGGGTTAACTAGGCGATAATTATTAGAATCATGTATGTATCGATGTATTCATTCTGAAGAAATCATATTTCTTACTGACGAAAGCGCTTAACTAAAGTGGTTATTGGACTTGGCACCCGTTCATTTTTTTGTTTTTAATGATGAAATTGTGTAAGATACCTCAGTCTAACACCAATAAAAAAATATTTGTTATTGCAAAAAATTACCACTATTTACATTATTTTTTATTACCTACTAAATCCAGAGCAAAGCTGTGGAGGAGCAAGAACCTATTCTAGCATTAACAAAGTGCTAGGCATAAAAGCTCAAGCAAACCCATTGTGTAACACACACACACACACACACACACACACACACACACACACACACACACACACACCTGCAGGCAATAACCTGTCCCAGCATTTAGAGTGTGTAAGGCACAGAAACACATCATGAAATTCAGGCCAATCCATTGTACACACACACACACACCTGCAGGCAATAACCTGTCCCAGCATTTAGAGTGTGTAAGGCACAGAAACACATCATGAAAGTCAGGCCAATCCATTGTAATACACCTGCACGCTACATATGTACACACACACACACACACACACACACACACACACACACACACACACACACGCACACAAAACTACACTCTGACAGACAGACACACACACGCACACACACACACACACACACACACACACACACACACACACACACACACACACACACACACACACACACACAGACACACACATACAGACAGACACACACACCCAACACATGCCTTCAAGCAATTCTGAGAAATTACAACTGACCTAAGGTAAACAAGTTGTGGGAGGAAACAGAATAACCCCCCGAAATTTCACACAGACTCAGAGAAGCTGCATCAGCTCGACACGGAAGGCACACTATCTGAGAACCAAAACTGAGAGGCAAATGATGTATGATGGAAGTGCTGTTATGCCATTGTGTATGTAATAAATATCTTTCTCCGTATCAAAGTATTGGCAAGTAGAATGGAATACTATAAAAGAAGCTTCTATTCCAGTGTATGGAATTAATATTTCTTATTCTTCTTTGTATTCAATACTAAGCAATTTCTGACTCAGTGGTGAAATGTAATATAAAAAAAGTAATTTGCACATGGAATACTTTAAAATCTCTAAAATCTCTTTTTATACCCACTGCATAGTTTACTCAACATACTTTCTTTGTTTTGAGCTTCTGTGTCCATATTTCTTACAGTTTTGCTTCAACTGCTTTGTGTAATATCCTTGTACACTTTGCAATAGATCAGCACTGATTATTCCCATTAATAAGTTATTTCATGGTGTTGACCTTTCACATGCCATCTTTTTTGATTCAAAATAATATTGTCCATTTTAGACATTTTTATAAAATGTTATTAGTGTTATTGATAGTATTACTAAGCTATGTATTTATTTACATAGGTATGAATGTATTTATTTTATTTTATCTGTCCCACTGAAGGACATGCTATTTTATCATGTTTGCAACCACACCTTGTACACAGTTTATCAGCAATTTGTTGTTCTTGTCTCTTACAACTTTCACAGCTCACTATGTTTTTTCTCATTTTCTTGATGTTTACTTTCACTTACAACTGTATATACTTCTAACTTTAACAGTAGTTGTTTCTTTCAAGATAGCAGTCATGTCACTACAGTTGCTTGTCTTTTCGGCTTTTCCCGGTTTCATTTCACTACAGTGCAAACACCAATTATTTAAACCACACTCTGTTTCTAACTTGACCAGTGTGTGACAAACATACTCTCAACTTACACTAATGAATCATGACGTTCACTATGTTCATATTTTTGGCAAGGTTCTCAAATTTAGTAACATAAGCATTACTAGTTTTCTTTGGACCATATACCCTTATAAAGCAGATATGTGACAGGTTTACCTTGAGTCACATCAAATAGTTATGAAACTTCTGTCTTAACACTGCTAATTCTCTCTCTCTCTCTCTCTCTCTCTCTCTCTCTCTGTCTCAGTCTCTTTTTTTTTTGCATGCAGCTTAACTTTTTACACCAGGTAACATTTGTGGTCATTGTAAAACATGTTGGAGAATAGGATAAAACTGCAACTGATAACGTTTCTGCTTTATTATCCAGGCCATAAAATATCAGACAAGAAACCACTCCATATATCATGCACATTAACACTATGACTGGTATAAATGTACCAGCCCTTTATGGAGATATAACCTATGCTACACAAAATATACCATTAGTTTCTCTGCGTGGCACACTAAGCACTTTTTGACAGATGCCAATTTCTGTTTATGAATTCCATGTCCGTCTCTGTTATAAATGAGACAAAGTTTATACCAGCCTTCTGCATTGCAGAGTGTGACTCTCAGTTATGTTCTACTTGTTTCCCTTAAAGCAGTTTCCATGTAAGTATTCAAACTAAAAAAAAAGTATGTCAAGACATAGGCTGTTCCAGTTTTGAAGAAAGACTATTTCAGAAAACACCTTCTAAAAAAAAAAAATCATAGATGTAACCAGCACCCTGGCAGAGTGGACCTTTACCATGTCTGAAATAGTTTTGTTGTAGTGAGTATAGCAAAGGATAATAGCCTTAGACAACCACTGGGAAATAAGTTTGACACAGGTTGTCCCTTCTTACTTACAAGAAATGAATAATCGATTCAAAGATCTGAAAGATTTAGTTCTGTCAAGACAGCACAAAGTATCCTAGACATCCAAATTATGGAGCATCATTTCTCCCACATTTTTAGGTTCGTGAAATAAAGTGTGGTTATAGATAGTTGACTTAAACTTAGATACCACTTTAGTTACAAAAGAAGGATTAGTTCTCATAGAAACTCTGTCCCTGTGGAAAATGACGTAGGTGTTTCTCACCATACGAGCTTCCAACTCAGATACCCTTCTTGCAGAAGTTAAAGCAATCAGTAAAACTGTTCTCCATGTTAACAATCTAAAGTCAGCCAGGTTATTTTGTTCAAATGGAGCAAGTGTTAGCTTCTCTAACACAAAACTAAGATCAGGAGCCACAGGTTTTTTTGTATGCCTCTTATGTATAACCCCTGTCAAAAACATTTTAATATGACAATGAATTGAAAGAGGAGGATCTATGGGCAGACATGCTGAGATGGCTGATACATTATCCTTGATGGAGGAATAAGAATGATTATAGGATAGTAAATCACACAAATGTTGTAAAGCAAGAGAACAATTATACCCAAACTGATGGTGCTTATGCTGTTGGCACCAACTAGAAAATATTTCCATTAGCTAATATATGATTTTCTAGTAGCAGGCTTTCTTACCCCCATTAGTACCTGCTGAAGATTCTCAGTAAATAGGTGCCTAAAGAGAATTATGACCCTATCATTCAGGTAGTCAGTTGAATTTGATTGGGGTTGGGGTGTATAAAACATCCCTGTTCTTTTGTGAGTAGATCTAGTCTATGAGGACGCTTGTGGTAATTGCCCCTGGCCATTTCAAAAAAAAAAAGAAAGGGAGAGACACTATAACCTGGGCCAGAAGGGAGTCAACACAATGATATTGGGGATTCCTTCTGAATCTTCAGAAGTACCTTGGATATCATTGGAAAGGGTGGAACGTTATACAGGGGCATTCCTATCCATGAAAAAAAAAGTATCTTCCATGCCTTCTTGCAAGTCCTGGAGCAGAATTATGTCAGCTTACTGTTCAGAGAGGATGTAAAGCAGCTACTTCAGGAACCTCCCACTAATGGATCAAATCGTGGAAGACCCCCCTGATTTAGTTTCCATTTGTCAGTGTTTGACCTTGTCCTCCTGAGCATGTCTGCCTCACAATTTTGCTCTGATGGAAGGCAGAAGGCCTATAGAGTGCTATTGCTCTGTGAAGCTGTAGCCAAGCAACCATCAGTCTGCAGAGGGGGTATATCCTGGTTCCCCCTTGCTTGTTGATGTCATGTGACTATGGTATTGTCTGTAACAATTTGAAGAGGTCTCAGGGACAAAAAATGATTTAGAGATTTGAGTGCTTTGATCAAGGCAACAATCTCTTTTACATTTACTTGCTTGCATCTATCCTTGGTGTCCCACACCCATTGCAATTTTATCCCTCCTAACACTGCTTATCAAGCAAAGTCCAAGGCATCTGTAGTGACAGACTGCTTTGGAACAGGGAGAGAGAAGGGGGACCTGGATTTAAGGATATTTGCTGGCTCTACCAAATGATTTCCCTCCTGACAAACCCCAGCACAGGGATTTGAAAGGACAAAGGATGTTGGTACTGGGACCAAGGAGACTTCAGATACCATTTTATCTTTCTCATGTAGAGTCTTGTCAAGGGTATCATGAGAATCCTAGATGTCATAAGACTCAAAATCTTGAGGTATTCTCTTGCAGTAACTGAAATATGAGTAGAAAACCTTAGAAATAGATATAGCTATAGATCTTTTTTTCTGTGGAAGAAAAGCTCTTTGAACTGAGGTGTCTGACACCCCAGGAATGGAATCCTGTATGGAGAAGTCAGAAAAGAATTTTGAATGTTCTCTTCGAATCCCAGCTTCTGTAAGTGATCTCTCACCAAAGTGATAGATTCCTGGCACTTTTAAAAAGACTCCACAAAGATAAAAAAAGTCATATAAATATGGAAAAATGCAAATACTCTGTAGTCTCCCATGAGCTAGAATTAGAGGTAGACACTTTGTGAACACTCTTGGTGCAGTGGATAGTATAATGGGTAAGGCAACAAACCGATAATGTGATCCAGGTACACAGAATGATAAGAAATGCTTGAAATCTGGATGAATAGGGATATGATGATAAATATCTTTTAAATGTAGAGTTACTTGGAAAGTTGAATGAGGAAGAAGAGGTGGCAGGTCATGAAGTGACAGCATTTTGAAGTTTGCCACTATCACAAACGGGTTTAGGAAAGAAAGTTCTTGAACTGGGATCCAAGCATTTTCTTTTTTTTACACTAAAAATATCTTTGAATAAAAACCTTTTCTCACCTGGGAAGGAGGAACTGTTTCTATAATTCCCTGGGACAGTATGTGATGAAGGACAGCTTGAAATAAGAATCGCCCCCTGGAAACAAGGAATTTCTTCCCACTGACCTCTGTAACACTGATGAATGACTTTCAGAATCCATTTGTCTGAAACTGTTGTCAAAACAAAAAAATGGAGATTCAGAGTTCCTGTAAGGGAAAAGGGATTGCCAGGGTGGGGGCAAGTTACCTTAAGTAGTCATTCTGACTTGTTGGACAGTCCTCAGTTTTGGGAAGTTCTTGAATTCTTTTTGGAACCTACTTGCCATTTCTTCTTAAATGTCTCTTTATCTGCATTTTGTTGAGACTGCTTATCTTGTTTTCTGCCATAAATTGGATGAAGCATTAGAGAATCCCTTAGAAATTTTGGAACAGGAGAGTTGAAAAATCTTACAGATTTCATGTAACAATTTACCCCTCTTGTAGAATATTGCAAGCACGAGCTAGCTTCAATGACATTTTGAGATGGGAGAGTGAGTGTGTATGAGTGTAATAGCTAGTTGTTTATAGGTTTGTCTAAGTTAAAGTTATTAAACCTCAATTCTGATGTGTTTCTACATAATAAAGCTGCTTGAACAGAACCCACAGAAGTTTGTCTGTTTTATCCTGACCAGATGAGCGACATGCTGTCAAAACCGGGATTCCAGAGACTGCTATCCAGAATCATGGGGTGTAGAGTTAAAAGTGAAGGCAAACTAAGAGAACCAGGCACAAAAAAAGGGCCAGAAATGAATTAAAGGTAAGGAAAACTTGCACAAATTATTTATTTATTAAAAAAGATAAAACAGAGCATTGCAGGGCACAGAACATGTTATTAAGAAAGTGAGAGGCAAAGAAAGTTTATTAATTAAACAAAATGTTTAAAATTAAGATATTTGATAAAATAATTATCAGAAAAGCAAGTTGCATGCATCAATATATTCATTTTGCAAAACCTAGCTGAGTCATGTTGTACAGGCTGAATCAAACTTATTTTCCTTACAGAGATGAGATGTTGATGGAAGATGACATTATTTTCAAAGATCCTAAAATAGTTGTTCCTGTTTCCTTGCAACGTGAATATATCCATATTTTCCATTGTGGTCACCCAGGTTCCAAATCTACCCAAAGAGGGGCAAGAGGACCAGTATTTTGGCCTTCTCCAGCAAAAGACACTGATAAAGTACTTTTTCTTCTTGTTCAGTATGCAATAGCACCAAACCACATTTGTAAAAAGAACCACTTCAGCTAAGTCATGTTCCTGAACAACCTTGGTCAACAGTAGCCACAGATATATTCGAGTGAAACAATCAGCATTACTTAGTGTTGGTAGACTATTATTTGAGCTGATCTGAGATTGATTTACTACCTAACCTAACGTCTACTGCTGTTATCACCAAGTTGAAATGTTATTTCTCAGTCGATGGTAGTCCACACAGTTATTTCTGACAATGGTACATAATTTACCAGTCAGCCATTTCAGAAATTTGCAAGAGAATGGGACTTTGTACATGTTACTGGTAGTCCAGAATACCCACAGTTAAATGGACTAGCTGAACGTGCAGTACAGAGTGCAAAGCAATTAGTAGAGAAGTCAAAGCGTGATAATAGCAATATCTTTTTGAATTTATTCAATCTCAGAAACATACCCCATGATGATATACTTGGCTCACCTACTCAGAGACTTCTATTTAGGCAAACCAGAACAATATTGCCTATCAGTTTAAGTTTGTTGAGGCCTAAAGCAAAGGACAACAGAACAGTCAGAGCCCAACAATTCTGAAAGTGTTCTTTGCAGAAGTCCAGCTATAACAAAATGTGCAGATTTCTTCATCCATTGAAAGAAGGAGAGACAGTGAGGATACAAACAGCAAAAGGTTTTGACTGGATTGGTCAAGTAGCAGGTATATTTGCCAAGCCGAGATCGTACTTCATATAATCAGAGTGTGTGGAGTACAGGAGAAATTGCAGACATCTTCTTCCTGTATCAGATTCTAAATTGCAGCATTGTTCCTGTGATACAGACTAGGTCTCAGAGCAATCCAGATGATGTTCCTGTTGCAGAATGTGTCTTAACTTCTATTTCCATTCCCGATGATGCTCCTGATGGCCCCAAAGTTGAACATTCAGCAGAGACAGTCTTGGTTGCTAGACCTAATTCTAATTTCTATGTCACATGATTTAGTCATATTTCCAGACCTAGTGTGAAATATACAGCAACCTGGACATAATTGTCTATATGTATTTAGTTCTGTATAATTGCATGGCAAAAATTATTTGTATCAATTGCATGTCAATTAATGTCATCAATAGTGCATGACTCATTTCTCAAAAAGGGAGGATGTAGAATAGTGTGTGTGTTGTACTTTTAAGAAGCATTTCAAGGACATTTAAATAGCAAGCACGTGCTAACTTCAGTGCCATTTTGAGAGTGCAGCCAGAGAGTGCAATAGTTGTTTATACGTTTGTCAAAGTTAAATTTATTAAGCCTCAATTATGATTTCTTTGTACATAATAAAGCTGCTTGAACAGAACCCACAGAAGTTTGTTTGTTTTATCCTGACCAGACAAGTGACACCTCTCACTTCACTTTTTGATTTTTGATCAGCTCTGCAGCAGAGGGGCCAAAAACAAAATCTCTATCTAAACGAGAATATAAAATTGCATTTTTATTATGTGAGAGATTCTGAGAATTCAGTCAGGAAAACTTGCTCAACACAGTACCAGTGGTAAAAGCCCTTGAAGAAGTATCAGCTAAATTATATATACTCTGCAAACAATGTGTAGTGACTTGTATGATAAAGGAAAATTGTTTAAAGCAGATTTTTATTCAAGAGAAAAAACTGCAGGCAAAACATTCCTCATACTTTCACAATTAGAAAGAATAATTGTGTAAAATTTTACCATGACCATAGATGTCCTTCTCTTCCATGTTGCAGTATTCCCACATGTGGGATCCTCCACTTCAAGTGACTCCAATGTCTGGCTCATATACAAAAGCTTAGCATGGCTGCTGTAAGTTGTGCGGGACATTACATGCAAGGACCATAAACCGTCGGCCATAAATGTGACGTCTGCACACACAAACCTCAGAACTGAATGCCCAGTCAGACAAATAGTCTAAGGTCAGCTGAAAAGATGCCATCCAGATAAGGGAAAATGTCCTATAGGGCATAGGAGGGATGGATAGGAATTCTGCAACATGGAAGATAAGGACATCTATGGTTATGGTAAGATTTTACACAACTATTCTATATCCTTCTATTCCCATGTTGCAGTATTCTCACATGTGGAAGAGTACCAAAGCTAAACCTGAAATATGGGTGGAGGAATGGCTTTGACAAATCCTGCCCTATCTCTGGAGATGCAATCCAATTGATAGTGTTTAGTGAAAGTGTGGACTGAGGGCCATGTTGCTGCCTCCAGGATGGTGGCTGTATCTAGACCTTTTAGGAAAGCCTCTTAGGAAGCCACTGCTCTGGTAGTGTGGTAACTGTTTTCCATAGAAGGAGCTGCAGAAGGAAATAGTTTTGGATACCCAAGAAGATATAGTCCTGGGATGAAAGGACACAAAGAGCTGGCTGGATGTTCTGATGTCCTTTGCCTTAAATAGATAGAACATAAGTTGCATGTGAACATCAAGGGAATGGAGCACTCTCTCACTGTCATTCTGTGGTGAAGGAAAATTGTAGGTAAATAGATATATTGGGTAAGAGAAGTTCATTGACCACCTTAGGCAGGAAGTATGGGATAGTGCACAGAGATACCCTATCCTTATTAAATGAGGTAAGGAGGGGCAGCCATGAGAGCTTGTAATTCTGAGAATCTTCTGGCTGAAGTCAGGGCTACTAGCAGAATAGTTTACCAGGTACACATTTTTAATGTGGCTGAAGCTGCTGGTTCAAAGGAGGTAGTAGTAAGTTTCTCCAGAATGAAATTCAAGTACCAAAGAGGAGGTATGAGTTTCCTTAGTGGTTTGATATGAAGGGCCCCCTTGAGGAAAAGCTTCACCTATAATCTGGATAACAAAGGTGAATCTAGAGCTATACAGGCTGAGATAGCAGACAAGTGGACTTTCACTGAAGAATATGAAAGTTCAGACATTAGGCCCTCACAAACACTGGACAAAACTAGAGGTATATCCACTTGAAAGGGGTCTAGTTGCCTTTTAAAACTCCAAGTGGAGAACCTTTTCCATTTGGATAAATGGGATCTCCGAGTAGTATGTTTCCTGGTGTCTATATTACATAATCGAACTTTTAAAAGTCCGAAGGTCATATGGTCGACACCATATGATCAAACTTTTAAAAGTTTGAAAATGTAATAAAAAAAATAAACCAAAAAAAAACCTACCTGAATGGTTTAAGAAGATGTGTGTGGATGAGAGATCCCTTGTGTTGGGTGATGAGGTCCACCTTGTGAGGCAACTTGTGGTGATTGCCCTTGGGTAGTGACAATAAAAGGAGGAACCAGTGCTGCCATGGCCAATAGGGGGTCACCAGCAAGATTTTTGTCTTGTCCTGTTGAATTTTTAGCAGGACCTTCTCTATTAGGAGGAAGTGGGGAAAGCATACAGGAACATCTTCTTCCATGAAAATGAGAAATCGTCCACCGTCCAAGCTTGTGGGGAGTGTTGCCTTGAGCAGAACAGCTGTAATTGTCTGTTCTGAGGGGAGGCAAACAGATCTGTGGAGTGCCCCACTGGTGGACTATGTCCAGGAAGGGGTCTAGGTTACAACGTCAACAGATGAGAAGACCGACAGTGAAATCACTGACGCCAGATGATCGACGGATGAAAACACCGACGCGGAGAACACCGAGATGGGGAAAGGATGTGTAAGTATGCGGTAGTGATGGACATTAGGGTGCGAGTAAGGTAAGTGTGCGATGTTGACGGTCTGTAGGGGTAGGGGTGGGTTAAGTGAGTTATGGTTACGGCGTGAGTTAGGTAAGGGTGCAGTAGTGAATGTTTTGGGTTAGGGGCGGGTTAAGTGAGTTAGGGTTAGGGCGCGGGTTAGGTAAGGGTGCAGTAGTGAATTGTTTTGGGTTAGGGGCGGGTTAAGTGAGTTAGGGTTAGGGCGCGGGATAGGTTAGTGTGCGATAGTGACGGACCTTAGGGTTAGGGTTTCGGTTAGGGTTGTGGATAGTTGTGTATGTAAGGTTTAATGTTTGTTTGTTAGGATTTAGGTGTGCTTGTGTTGTGTGTGTGGTTTTTGGTCAGGGAATTTGTTTTATTTATTGGTTGTTGTGATGATGTGTTGAGTGTGTGCGGTGTCGTGTTTGTGAACTGTTGATGATGTGGTGTCGGTGATGTCGTTGTCGATGTTGTGTGCTGTCGGTGTTATAACCTAGAACCCCAGGAAGACATCTCTATGTAACATCCATTCACGATTTTGAGACAATGATCTGCTGAGGGCATCTGCCTGCTCGTTGTTCTGTATACATTGCCTGTAGGGTTATATTGGAGTGACTAGCCAACTCTCATGCTTGCATGGCCAGTCTGCAGAGTAATTAAGATCTGGTCCCACCCTGCTTGTTGATATACCACAGGACTGTGGTGTTGTCTGTGAAGATTTTGAGGGGGTCTGGATGTATGAGGGGGAGGAATGCCTTCAGTGCTAGGAGAAGAGCATTTATTTCTCTGATAGTTATGTGTTTTTTCTGGAGGCGGGCCTCCCATTGACCCTGCACATTGAGTTAGATCATAGTGGCCCCCCATCCCAAATGTGATGCATCTGTTTACAACTGCTGATCTGCAGGGAGAGGCTGTAATGGGAGTCCTGGATACAGGTGTAATTGCTGAATCCATCACCTTATTTCCTTCTTCAGGCAGGGAAAAAAGGGCACCTGAAATTCTAGGAGGAATGAGAGCTGGGACCAAATATTCTTCATGTGCCATTGGAACTTCCTCATGTGCAACCTGGCAAGGGGCAACATGGCAAGAGTTGCTGCCACAAAACCCAAAAGGTGAAGAAATTCCTTGGCTGAAATGGAGATGACTAGGAGTCGATCCTGAAAATAGTTGATCAGAGAATTGACCTTTTCTGGTTCGAGGAAGGCCTTCATTAGGTCCATCCTTATTCTGCAATCCAAGAAAATGTGGTCCTGGGATGGAGTAAAGGAGGACTTGTGTAGGTTGACAGTGAAGCCCAGTTTTCCTAGGAGTGAAATTGTGAATGTGAGTTGTCTTTGTAAGGTACTTGCCTCATCTGCCTGAATGAGGAGGTCGTACAAGTATGAGAAAATTGGTATGCCTTTTGTTCTGCAAAAGGCTTCTACTGGGGCTAGACACTTTGTAAATACCCTTGGTGCTGTCGATAAACCAAAGGGAAAAGCATGAACAGCAAAACATACACATTTACAAAGGAGTGGGTGGGTAGGGATTGGAAGATATGCCTCCTTCAGGTCTAAAGTGGCCATGAAGGCACTGGGTGTCAAGAGTGGAAGAAGGGTTTGTAGGGACAGTATGCAGAAATTAGGTACCTGGAGAAAGGGATTTAAAAGTGACAGGCCCAATATGGGCCACCATGGGCCATCCTTTTTTTGGAACTAGGAAGAGCTGGGTATCGAAGTTTTGGCCTTCTTGTCCTGGGAGAACCGTCTCTATTGTACCTCGTTGGAGCAAATCCTGAATGATCTAAAGTATGAGATGGATTTGATTTTTTGGAGGGAAGGTGATACCTTTTGGAGAATGGTTTTCCTGCCAAGTTATGAAATACCCTCTTTCCACAATTGAAAGAATCCAGTTGTCTGAGGTGATTTGGTGACACAGGGGAAGACAGTGAGAGAGGCGGGTGGAATGGAGAAGATGAGAAAGTGTGTCTAGTCAGTTACGTATTCTTAGGTCTATCAGGAAAGGGCTGCCTTGGAGTAGTGTGAGAGGAGCCAGTCCTGGAGGAAGGAGGCTTCCTTGTACCTTTTCTTGGTTTAGAAGAAGTAGGGGGGGCAGAGGCCTTTCTGACAAAACATGGCTTGGCTGGGTAGTTCCTATGAAACTTATGGACTGGGGAGACAAAGAGATGCTTGAGATCTTACATCTCTTTGCCTTTCCCTTGCAGATTTTTAAAAAGGTCTGCTGACCACTTTCCAAAAAGGAACTTGTTGTCAAGAGGGGCATCTGTGATTTTGTTTTTAAAATCATCTGGCAGGGGCTGTAGGCTGAGCCAGGAGTACCTTCTCAGAACTGAAGCTGATGCAGCAGATCTAGCTGATGCTTCAGCAGCATCATAGCTGCATTTAATGGAATGTCTGGCTACTTAGGCAGCCACAGATAGCTTAGAGGCAACCTGAGGTTTGTTTGGAAAATCTAGCATTGAGGAGAGCAGTGGTGAGGCCTGGGACACTAGGTCTAGAGCATACTTAACCATATGTGTTTGGTAATTGATGGCTCTAAAAGCCAGGGTTGAAGAAGTGTAAATCTTCTGTCCTAATCTGTCCATCACTTGACTGTCTTTATCTGATGGCAGTAGGGAAAAAGTAGGAAGTTGTTTGTCTGCTGAGACAGCAATCACAGCATGGTCTGCCGCAGGTGGTTTAATGAGGAATTTAAAGTCATCAGGAACTTTGTAGAACCTGCCGGGTCTCTTTGGGGTGGATGGCTGAGATTCAGGGGTCTTGGAAGGAGAAGTAAAAGTGTCCAAGTATGCTGGCATTACAGGAGGTATAGCAGAGGGTGAGGAAGATTCCATCTACAGAAGCTTGTAATATCCCTTCTGCACCTCTGTCATTTGGGTGGAATCCCATTTGAAATATTCCTTCATTTTGGAGATAGTCTCCCCAAAGGTTATGTCCTCAGGTGGAAAACCCCTTCCAAAGAATCCTTATCAGGAGAGCAGTATTCCAAGGGAAAAGCTAGCTGTGAGGCATAGGAAAGGGTCTCATCAGAGAAGGAGGAAGAATCTTCCTCTTCTGCATGAGGCAGTGGCATTGGTCCAGCAGAAGCTGGCCTAGGGCTCAAGGTTGGAAGGGCAGTAGATGGAGAAGCCATGGGCCTAATGGCCAAAAAGGCCTAAAATAGGAACTGGGAAAATGCCTGCCAGTCAGGCACATCTTCTGTTGGGGAAGATATGTGCTTTGTCTTTTGCTTCCTTTTTAGGAAAGGAGTCCTGAGTACTGGCTGAGTTGGACTAAGTGCAGTATCTGACACCAGGCCAGGAGTAGAAGTGCCTTACCCGGAGCCGTATGGTAGTACTAGCTGTGCTGGCAAACCTGGTTCCCTTCTGGCATTGGAGATCAACATCCAAGGCATCTCTGTGGATGTGTAGGCCAGAGAAACAAGGGCGGCTTCTGAAGTGGTACCTGCCAAAGTCACAGGACCTAACAGACATTTTTCAGCCACTAGAGTGGAAGCTGGCAGGACAGCCATACTCACAGGTGCAGTCTTAGGCCTAATTACCTTGGCTTTGACGAGATGACCAGTTCAGGATCCATACTGAGGGTCAGGAGGTTCCAGATGCAGGTTTTCAACAAAGAGCTTAAGGGCTGTGAGACAGTTGTGCAGTGTTTTAGGAACAGATTACTGGCAGATGGAACACGCTTTGTAGTAGTGGGATGGGCCTAAACAAAACAAGCAGAGATCAGGGCTTTGGAATTTGACGACCGCACTTACATTTTCCCGTCCTAGATGACATGGACAGAATCAGCTAAATAAAAGCTATACAGCAACCTAAGCTTTAGCCAAAAGTAAAAAACAATTCCCCTGCAGGGTACATATTTTTGTTGGAATCAGTATTGCAGAGCTGAATGAGCAAGCTGACGTTCAACTATGGCAGAGAAGTTCTGAGGTCTGTGTGTGTGGATGTCACATTTATGGCCCAGGATTTCTGGTCCCTATGTGTGATATCCACACACCTTACAGCAGCCAGGCTAACCTTTTGTGTATGAGGGGGACGTTCGGGTCACATGAGGCGGAGGATCCCACATGTGAGAATACTGCAGCATGAAAATAGAAGGGCATCAGACCTAAACATATGCACCTGACAAATCAAAATTCTGAAAACCAATGTTGCAGAAGCATTCATTTTTTTCTCTTAGTTATCAATATCCTTTTAATCCTTAACAGAAAGAGCAGCGCTGGAATTAACTAAATGTTTAGCAGCAGGATTGACTAAAGCTATAGCTGCTGGATCAGGTTTGTGAACAGTGATTAGAAACGTAAAAGACTGAGGAATTTTATACTTCATATCTGCCTTTTTAGGGGCAGCTGGTTGGCTATCAGGAAAACCACAGGCAGTAACACACA
The DNA here is from genome assembly GCF_019279795.1 of Protopterus annectens. NCBI lineage: Eukaryota > Metazoa > Chordata > Ceratodontiformes > Protopteridae > Protopterus > Protopterus annectens. The sequence goes on from NC_056738.1 coordinate 283,384,400, forward strand.
CACACACACACACACACACACACACACACACACACACACACACACACACACACACACACACACACACACACACACAAACACAAACACACACTCCAAAACTAACAGAACTGGAAGAACATGTGAAAGTCTTTGAAATTCCTTCTGTAACAGCTCATAGTATTTCTTGTCAACTAAAAAGCATCAATGTACTCCCACTGAAAACACCAGGACATTCTAGAAATAATCTCAGAAAAAGAGAAACCCCAACTGGGAGAATAAGAAGCTGAGCTTTCCTCTGATTCTGAATGAGAAATCTGAGGAGGAAAAACCTGTATCTGTCTCTTCATCTTCCTGTCCAGACTCATAATCTTGAATCTCTTCAGTAAAAGAGGCATTCTTCTCTCTTTCACCAGGCACTACTTTACAAGAAGGATGCATATCCTGAATTTAACCCTGAGCCAGATCAGTAAATCACTCCTGTCCAAGGAAATATGAGGAGGAGTAGATACTTTTTAGTTTTCTGTTTCTTTTTGACAGGAAGAATGTGGCCAACAGTGTTATTAGTGGTAGCAGCAGCAACAGCTTCTCCAGAGATGGACACAACATTCTGACAAAACAGGGAAGCCTTCCCTATTCCCTCTCCCAGGATCAACATGAATGGCTCTGCCTTGCTTACAGAGGGGACCTCAACAGCTTCACAGGACATGGCTAACCCTTTGTCCATAGTGGCTGTAGGTGCTACATCCAATGGATCCGGAAAAAAAGAAGAGTGGTCTGACGTACAACTGATGGCCACAGCAGAGTCACCTACCTATGGCAGAGGAAAATTGCTAGCCTGTTGTGGTGGTAAAGGTTGTTTGCTTAACTTTTTCAATTTGTGGCTGGAAGAACTGACTGTGAGACCAGCAGTTTATTCTGTGGTCAAGCCTAAAATGGTGCATCTTTCTTGGAGAAAACAAGCAGCAACAGCTGGGAAAATTTAAAGCTTTTAAAAGTTACTTTTTTTCTCAGAAAAGCACAGTAAAAAGCACTCTAAAATGGCTCCCTATTAAAATGTCTTCACTCAAAATGGCATGCAGAGATAAGCTGAACAAAAAAAATTTTGCAGGGAGAGCAGGCTCCTCACACCCTCTGAAATTATATAAACCCACTCTGAGATTACCATACCTCGGAGAAAAGGGAATATTCTATGGCAAGTCCCAACATTTCAAATAGTTATCCTTAAAAACACTTTGCCAATCCACAAAAGTAAAAGAAATACAATTTCCACAGGAAAAAAAGTTTTTTAAATACTTTAAACAACCTTAATTTGTCAATACAGGCAAAAAGAATGTTCCTGTTTAAAAAAACAAAACAGTGTCTTGACAGAATAAAAGCACAGACTCCTAGCTTTAATATAATATTTCTGAACAGGAACATGTCATGAAACATTTTTTTTTTGTTTTTGTTTTTTTAAGGAAGCTGTTTTTCAACTGAAGGGGATTTAACTGCCTTGGTCAGTAACAGCACAAGCAGGCTGTCAATCCTCAAAAGCCTCAGAGAAGCATACTCTTCGGCAGCAGGAAACCTCTGAAGAACTTGGCACCCAGACTTGTCTTTTGATTAGCTTAGCTCAAGCTGTCTAACTGCTTGGACATGTAAATCATATATTGGAAGCTATCCAGCTGTTATATACTTGCAGGACATAATTTGATATAGCTTAGTCTACTGCAGCAGTGATAAGACAAAGAACATCTAACCGTCACATATGCTTCAGGCGAAGGAGATAGTTATTAAACCAGGAAAGGAAAAGGTTGACAGCTACAATAGATAGGAGTTTTGAAGTATAGGACACCGTTGAAAGGGTGTGGTACACAATTAGAATACCTTCATGAGCGCCATGAATAATGTGTGAATCACTTTGCTTAGATACATGATTGGGTAAATGTGGATGGTTAAAGAAAGAGATGCAGCCATGATGCTATGTTTATCTCTGAAACCATTTATGTAGAAGAGAGGAAGCCATAAGTATTAATGGGGTCCTTACACTGTCTGTGACTGGGAACCTATCAAGGCTTCATGCTCTTCGAATACAGATATCTTGAGGGCAGTCATGAGATGGTACAGTAGTTAAAGTGAAGCAAGGAACTGCCAGGCTTGAGCACACATAGAGAGATGACATCTAAAAGACAAAGGTTTAAGAATTGTGAAATGTGAAAGGAAATGTAAAGCACAGGCAGTTTAATTTAATGCATGCAGACAAGCTCTACTTCAATGGAGAGAAAAGCTAGAAAAATTAAACTAAAAATCCAATGGAGAGTTTGAAGGTGTGAAAGGAAGAGGACAGCCTTGGCTTGTGTCAAGCTGAATGTTTAGAAGGTGGAATTCCATAACAAAGAAGGGACAGCCAAGCTCAACTGAACTAAATACATTTACTTTGATGTCAGCTTAATTGTTCAAAGGTTTAAGTTGCAATTCCATAACAAAGGAGGGTGAGGCGACCTACATCAATACCACAAAAAACATCCTCCCAATGTTTGATTCACAAGTAGTGTAGCAGGTTTCCAGTGCTGACTTCAAAGGGATAAACTCTCTGCCCTCACACCACAGCAAGCAGCAGTAGGAATACTTTGATAATGTTATGAGATGTGGAGACATAAAGTCTACTTCTGACTGAGAGTATGCAAGACTGAAAATAAGTTTTACCAAAACAGAGCTTTAACAGTGGTTGAGAGGAAATAGTGAATGGATATCCAGAGATGGCATGACAGTAATGAAGACCATTAACTAATCTGTTGGACTACAGTAGAAGTGGGTGGCTGTGTTAGCATCAGTGCAAATTGAAATATTAATATTGATTGCATATGTCATGATATGAGACTCAGTATCCACAAAATAAATTTGCTGTTGAAGGGAACACAAAGCTAAGTCAGGGGAACAACTGTATATGGTACTAAGGTTTATATCACAGGAAGGGCAAGTGAGATCTATTATAGCTATAGAGAAAAAAAAAACATTGTCATGTTATTGTATTCATACAGTTGTATTTGGTGTTGTATATAATTGTATAATCTTCAGAAGCACACACGGAGGAGTGCTAACGAATCCACCAAGCCACACAGACCTTAACGCAAGTTTATTGAAGACAATAAAAGTAGCGTTTTCGCCACTAACAGTTGAGTAGCTTCTTCAGAGGTACAGGAACCAAAAAAACAACAAGCCTTTTGGTCCTTATTTAAATACTTACAATCAATTAAATATCAATTAACAAAAACAATCAAATACATCACTTCCTACTCATTAGTAATCAAACATTTTTAAAATTTTAAAAAGGAAATGCCTATTGAAATTACACCATCCCCTTCAGGAAGAAAGAATAAAAGTAATAAAATACAATGAAAAAAGCAAAGATATAACTTTTGTTATAATGAAATAAATAAATAAAAGATGTGCCTAAGAAAATGCATTAAATCCCTAAGAATTTTTTGTTAACGTAGATTTACTTGGTGAGGGAACATTCTTCTTAGAATACAAGTGAATAAATTATTGACCATATTGATCATTAATAATTTTGTTATTGTAAACTCGCACTATTATAAATAAAACATAAACTATGTGCCTGCCTACAGATTTTTGAGTGTATAACACCCAAAGTTTAAAACTATTAAAAACCTTAAACAAAAAGAGTTACCTTAAATAAGCTCTGTACTTTAGGACAGGAGCAATATTACAGCTCTCATTCAATCCTGGGAAATTAAAGGCATCAACCTTTAATTGCCATTCTAGCTCACAAATCTCTAATAAAAGAGAAGTTGGCCCACCTCTGATTGAGTTTGGAATACAATCAATTCCCATGAAAACGAAATTGTGACCTGGGTAGTTTTCTACATGTTTCGCTAATGCATTTTCAGTTTTCCTATTTTTTATAGCATAACAATGTTGATAAACCCTTTCTCTAAACTTTCTGTCGGTTTTCCCAACATAGAATATCTATCATTTATGTGGCCTTTTGTGTATGTTGCCCAGCTTTCTATGTTGGGAAAACCGAGGTGGGCCAACTTCTCTTTTATTAGAGATTTGTGAGCTAGAATGGCAATTAAAGGTTGATGCCTTTAATTTCCCAGGATTGAATGAGAGCTGTAATATTGCTCCTGTCCTAAAGTACAGAGCTTATTTAAGGTAACTCTTTTTGTTTAAGGTTTTTAATAGTTTTAAACTTTGGGTGTTATACACTCAAAAATCTGTAGGCAGGCACATAGTTTATGTTTTATTTATAATAGTGCGAGTTTACAATAACAAAATTATTAATGATCAATATGGTCAATAATTTATTCACTTGTATTCTAAGAAGAATGTTCCCTCACCAAGCAAATCTATGTTAACAAAAAATTCTTAGGGATTTAATGCATTTTCTTAGGCACATCTTTTATTTATTTCATTATAACAAAAGTTATATCTTTGCTTTTTTCATTGTATTTTATTATTTTTATTCTTTCTTCTTGAAGGGGATGGTGTAATTTCAATAGGCATTTCCTTTTTAAAAGTTTTAAAAATGTTTGATTACTAATGAGTAGGAAGTGATGTATTTGATTGTTTTTGTTAATTGATATTTAATTGATTGTAAGTATTTAAATAAGGACCAAAAGGCTTGTTGTTTTTTTGGTTCCTGTACCTCTGAAGAAGCTACTCAACTGTTAGTGGCGAAAACGCTACTTTTATTGTCTTCAATAAACTTGCGTTAAGGTCTGTGTGGCTTGGTGGATTCGTTAGCACTCCTCCGTGTGTGCTTCTGAAGTTTGTACTTGCTGTTTCGTTTTACTTATATAATTGTATAATGGTAAATTCCTGTTGAGGAGTCATCATATAAGGTTGCATTCACACTTGTAAGTAAGGGGTAGATGACATATAGGTATGCATACTTCGGATTTAGTACAGATTAAATATTACAGGAAGTGAACTAGTGTATTGCTGAGATATTACTGGAGCATGTGAGGCAGAGCACCTCGCTGGCTCTGTTCAAGAGAAATCTTGACCTGTGGATGGGAGATCATAGGTTTACCCCGGGAATCATCTCTGTGTCACTGCTGGACAGAGGCACAACAAACTAATGGGTACAGTATTTTTTCATATAAGGGGTGGCGTAAGCCACAAAACTTTGGGCTAGGCTTATAAATGCCTTAGGGCAGATAGCCTAGTATAAACCTATGAACCTATGAACCTATGAACCTAAGTCACTAAACAGTCATGCTATGGCATGATGGGAAAGAGCTAGCTGAATCCCATGGAAATGATGTGGTAATGCAATAGAAAAAGTTAAGATTATCAGCTTTAACATGTATGCCTCAGTTTTATGCTTGCAATCTCTTTTTGTGAACTGTACAGCTCTGAGTAAGTGACATATCCTTACAGTGTTCCCAGATTGCTCAAGAAAAGTACTTGCACCTAGTGAGATTATCTGATCCATGAATCAACATTAAATAAAGAAAGCAATAATGTTTTGATGTTGAAACAAACTATTAACTGAAGTAAGCCTGCCACTGACAATGAAATCATACTGGAATTCTCATGTGCTTTCCAAAAACTATCCCTATTTGTTATAAAAAGCAGCAGCTTTGCATACTTACATTTCTTACAAACATTACAGAAATAGTTTAATAAGATGTACCATTTGCCATTCTGAAATAGGACCATGTTGAATCAAGCAGTTTCATTTTTAATGCTAAAATTTTAGTCAGGAAGCGGATAAGGCCATAATCCTTATGGCACTGTTATATGCCATGCGGGGACATATTCTATCATGATATGTATTTTGGAAGATGGAGATATTAATATGGCATAGGTGATTAGAAGAGTTGGAATGGCATTAAATGCTAATATATACCACTAGAAATTGTGAAAGGACAATGTAATACTGGTTTGCATAGAGAATTTGGAAATGTTCCTGGAGATGATAGCAGCAAATTATCATAAAATTGTTCATACATTACTCAGCAAAAAATTCATTCACAAAAGTAAGAAATTAGGATCTCAAACACATACAGAATAAAAAAAAAATTAGACACTGAACATTTAACAAGAAGAACCAATGAAGTATAGGAGAAATTCTCAAACGGAAATAAAACTTTGCAAGGATAAAAAGGAATAGATACATAGGTATATGCTAGGCTAATTACCACCAGTGCCTTTATAAGCCTTGCCATTCAATCCAACCCAATTATGTCACTATGTAACATGGGCATCTATTTGGAGGGATATGTTAAGAGGTTGCTAAAGGTTTAGTGGGGGAGTATGTTAGTTAGGGAATATTTACTGTCACCCACTGTCTATCAAAGATATGCAGGACAGATTAGGGGTGAATATTTGATTTACCATCTAATGGCCAAGTTTATGTTAGAATGGGATTAGGGATGGACTCTGCTTCACATGGATGAGGAGCCTATTCTAGAGCATGGAGAATCCTTTGAGACTGATATCTGTCTCACCAGCATGTTCTATTTATGTCACAAGCAAAGTTTAAATCCTTGGCACTAGTATTTCTGCTAGTATTCATTTTGCAAATGTACAAAGGGTTCATCAGTGCTGGACATGAGGATGTCTTATATGCCAACTAAAGATTGCCTCTCAGTATCCTCTAGAAGACTGAGCATAGAGATAGAGCTTTAAAGTGGTCTTCATAGGACAATGTGTTAATACCCTGTATTTGCTTGGTGAGAAACCTCACTAGGTATTCCAAATGTTGCATGCGCCTGGTCAGCTGCATGCTGAAGGAGGTATTGTACTCAATGATGGGTTTGATAAGGGCTGAGTACAGTAGTACTATAACTTTTTTGGACCCTTACTTATAAGTGGGGTGACATGGAGTGATTTTCTTACTACCTACTACCATGGCTATGTGTTTGTGAAAGGCCAGATTACTTTCTACATATGTTTTGAGATCCCTAACTATTGGGTCATTTGTTAGAGGTGTCTCATGAACAGAGTAATTAACCTGATTGACTTTTCCCAAAATGCACTATAATGCACTTCCTGGCATTGAGTTTTACTCTGTAACTCTGGCACCAGTAATTTATGTGTGTTAGACTCTCTTACAGAATGTCCGTGTCATGGCTGGAATCTATGATAGCTCCCAATTTGCAGTTGTCTGCATACCTGGTGAGTCAGAGGCCCTTGATATTAGCCTTGACTTCCAAGAAGTAGATGCGAAACAGAACAGGACCCAGCACTGAACCTTGAATTATTCTGCTGGTAATTGGTCTCTTGATAAAGGTGGCCTCACCAATCCTAACTTCTTGGGTCCTATCTATAAGCCAGCTGGTAAGACAGTGAATGATTTAGGGATTTATGCCTAGCTTGGTGATTTTGTCAACAATACTTGAGAAGGGTATTGTATCAAACATCTTAGCCAAATTTAGGTAGGTGGTATGCATCATTTTCCCCTGCTCCATTGCCTTGGTGGCCTTCTCAATGAAATCTACCAGGATATGTAGGCATGACCTTCCTTTGAAAAAATCAAACTGGGATGGGTCCAGTGTCTGTAGGTTGCCAATGTCTTGGTTGATCATTTCCATGAGATTTCATAAAGGGTCTGTAGTTTCTGGGGTCATTTGATGGTCCACTCTTGTGATGAGGGACAACTATTGCAATCTTGCATTCATGTGGTACATAGCCTGTTTTGAGGCTGTAGTTGAAAACTGACTCAAGTGGTCCTGGTAGGTCATGTTTCAAGCTATTCAGGAGGTTTAACAGCTTAGGCCATGACTATAATTTGACTACTAGAAAACAACAAGGTGTAAAGACTTCTCATCTTCTCTTTGTCAATGATTTAAAACTGTATAGCTCATCAGATGAGGAACAGAAAACATAACTGCAAGTTATCAAAACGTTTTCAGATGACATAAGAATGTCATTTGGTCTTCATAAATGTGCAAAAGCAACCTTCAAGGCAGAAAAACTGCAGTACCAAGAAAACATCAGTTTGAGATAGGAATGTTATATAAAATAACTTGAGCAAGAAGGAGTGTATAAATATCTGGGAACTAATGAAGGATTGACAATGAAATATGAACAAATGCAAATAAAACTTAGTAAGGAATACTTTAGAATACTTAAATTAATCCTGAAAGGAATACTTTAGAATACTTAAATTAATCCTGCAAACAGCATTGACATCTAGGAACAAAATTCAAGCTATAAACCAATTTGATCTTCTGTCCTAACAGTTTTGAAGTGATTGACTGGCCCCAAAACATGTTGGATAGATTAGACAGGATGCTTCATGCTCACCACATTATTTATAAAAATCAATGTATACCAAGATTATATATTTCCCGTTCGAAGGAGGTATGTGCCTCCTTGAAATTGATTACAAGTATAGATCTGCAATTGTGGGGCTGCACACATATCTGATGACCTCACAAGACCTAAATGCAGTGAAAGTTTTGAAACATGAGGAGAATAAATCTAAGATGACTTTCCTGCTTAGTCTAGCAGAAGCATACTGGCATCAAGCAGGAATTGAAATCAAACCCGAAGTAAATAAAAATCAGGCAGCAACTGAATGTGCCAAAAAACTAAATAAAAAATATAAGTTGAAGGACCAGATAAGATTTCAAGAAATGTGGAAAATACATAAATATAGTTGCAAGTGTAGAAAACTTGTGGAAGAAACTTATGTTGGTCAGGAACAAACGCAGGAATGATTACGGAGAGGTGAATTCACATCAAGAAATGAAAGGTTAATACTGGCGTACACATTGGTTTACAAAGTTCATTAAACATGTGGGAGAAAGAAATAAATGTAGGTTTTGTAAAACAGAATTGGAAACAGTTGCACACCTCATTGCTGGCTGTGACATACAAATGGCAGAAGGACTATATAATTAAAGGCATAATAATGTGGCAAGACTGTTGCACTGGGGATTGTGCAAACATTATGATACTGAAGTGGCTGAAAAACACTGGAAACATAAGCCACAGAACACAGAAAATGACGAAATCTACATCACATGGGATCACCCATTGCCAACAGTTCAAAAGATAGATGCTAGAAAACTGGATACAGTGGTCCATGAAAAGAAGACAAAAGTAGCATTGATCATTGAAATTGCCAGACCCAGTGACTACAGTATCTTGCGACATAAAATATCAGGATTTGCAAGCAGAAATGAGACCACTGTGGAAGAAAGATACCCAGACAGTTCCAATAGTAGTAGGAGCAATGGGTCTTATAAAAAAGAATCTACAATTGTATTTAGATATGTTACCAATACATGTAACTCCATATAAACTGCAGAAGGAGTCATTGCTGGGCACACTGTGGGTGCTGTGAAGATCACTTCCAGCTGACATCAAAGATTGAAACAATACTAATTTCATGAACCTTAATCATACTTTGACTTAGGAATGGGGTGCATTCCTGTCATGGTATTAGAAACCCAAAAGATTTGGAAAAATTAAAAAAGAGGGAATCTGGGATAGTGTCTGGGCCTACTGAGGCTGTGTTTTTGGCCTTAGTGAGTGCTGCCAGGACTTGCTCCCTGCTAATGGTTGGGGGTGGGGTTATGCTAGCAAACATTTCAAGGTGGGAGGCAGAGAGAGAGAGGAAGGTAAAGCTAGAGCTGAATTTTATAACCAGCAGATTTGGTATGCCATTTTCTCATCGAAGGTGGACCATTTACCACTAATTCAGCACACTGTTGTATGTTACTTTAAGGTTTTGGACATAGCTGTAAAAGGCAATGTGGTTGTCTTTAGCCTGAGAAGTTATCTTGACCTCATAATTGACCTTGTGGTGCAGTGGTTAGCATTGTCACCTTACAACAATAGGTTCTCCAGTTCGATTCTCAGCTGTACCTTCTGAGCAGATTCTATATGTCCTTCCTGCATTTTTGTGGGTTTCATCTAGGTGCTCCAGTTTCCTCCTATTTTCTAGAGACATGCTTGTTAAATAAATAAAAAATAAATAATTAGAACTCTTAGTTTACTGTTTAGTTTAGTTAGTGAGCTCCTGCCATTATGAGAGTTGCTCTTTCCGATTTTGGCCATGATTTTTTTTCCTTTTGTTATATACACTGCTACAGGTTACGATTCCACCAGTGTGATTAACATCTTTACCATACAATTTGAGCTACAAATATTGGCGGATATTTGTTTTTGAGGCATAATTATTTACATGGCCAAAGGGATTGTTTCATGCTTGCCAAACTTATGAAATGATTTAATAAAAAGCAATATTTAGCATCTTTTAAAATATATGTCTGTTATATTTAGAGACAAAATTATAAGAGAGAAAATTAAACATTACTGTTCAAGAGAACTGCATTGAAACAAGTCTCAAGGTGCCACTTACGTAATGAATTCTAACTCACTTACAGATTGCATTCTGTATGTTCGCTCAGGCATCTCATTTCAATTTGTTCCAAAAAGCCATGTGGACAGAATCTAGCTATTAAAATAATGACTTTAATCCCTTTTTCCTGTTTTTGCTCACTTCTCATTTCATTCTTAGTAGCAAACCACAATAAGAGCTAACTATATTACAGAGAAATTCACCACAAAATTGTGTCTGTATTTGACATGTATACCTATCACACAAAAACAAGATTTTGTTGTCCACTTCAACCTTTTTTAATATGACATTTTTAATTATTTAACCTTGTCAAAATGGGAAAGGGAGCAGGTGAATTTTACTGATGAAAATATCAGTTGTTTCATTATAAGACTTTCCTTTGCAATTTATGTTCATCTCAGTAATGATTCAGTGAAGAAAGGCAAAAATGTTGCAATACCACTCCCTTTTAAATGAAATCAACACATGTAACCAGTTGAACCAAACAAGCAATCAATGTATTATAATTTATTATTAAAGAATGAGATAAAATATTTTATGACAACAGTTCAAGACTTCAGGGAACAAACATATGGAAAATGTATTTTTATTTCATTATTTCTATAATATTTTAGCAGATTTCCAAATACAATTTGCATAGTCACCTCTGTTACATTGTAAACAATAGGGATGTACTAAACATGATTTGTTTTGTTTATTTCTGATGAGAAAGTTTTAACCGGGCATATTTGAATTTAATATGTTGCTCAGGGAGAAAAACACCCACAGACATGTACTCCTAATAAAGTAAAAAGTTAAATATTAATGAAAACAAATAAATGAAGAAACGTGATGAGCAATGAAATAAGTTATACTACAAAATTAACTTTATAATATGCCTCTCATTTAACAGATGATGATGTGAAAGTAAGATACATGTATACCTTAGATGTAGGTGTGATGCTGTGAGACAAGCAGAAGGCCTGCTCTGCTTCCTACTGTAACATTTTAAGAAAATTAGGAGAAGGTTAACATCATTGGTTTAAATAATTAGTCTGGAGCAGCCATCATGAATTTAGATGAAACAGTGCAGAAGTGCCAATCATTAAACAAGAAAAAGAGAAACTGATTGGAATATCATTGTTTTATGGCTAGTGAGATTATCTGGTCTCTATATACTGAAAAACAAGCAGTAATGGCATAAGGGTGGCACTGTGCTAATGAACATGTTCCATATGACAAGGTCTAAGGAGCAGTACTACCATTCTGTATAACTCGTACTAGTGAGATGGAAATGGGGAAGTGAGTAAAAGTAGGAAAAAGGGAAAAAGAACAACTGCACTTCCATTACACATTTATGGTTTTAGAAAGATTCACTGAATAGAAATTATTCCAGACGTATTCATATTTCCAAGGCAGCACAGTGGTGCAGTGGATAGCATTGTCACCTCACAAGAAAAGGTTCCCTACTTCAATTCTTGGTTGGAGTGCCTTCTGTGCGGAGTCTGGGTGTCCTCCCTCTGTTCATGTGGGGTTTCCTCCAGATGCTACAGTTTCCACCCACATTCCAAACCCATGCAGTAGGTGGATTGGACACTCTAAATTGGCCATAGTTGTGAGTGTGTGGTGAGGAAGAACTATCATGGCAGGGGTAACCACCCAGTGGTGTAACCCTTGGCTCTAGATGATTGTCACTGTTGAAGTGACACCCCAACCCCATGTGTACAAAAATGGGGAAAATGGGGTGTGGAATGATTATTGGATGGTTGGCATATTTTCACACTGTCAAAAGCATAGTGTCTACATTTAAAGATCATAAAAATATAGCTACTATAGAAAGGATGAAGTTACTTAGTCATTATCAGTGATATACCTACCCATCATTAGACAAGTTCAGTGTTGTCAGTCTAACCATTATAGACAACTAGCAGTATTCTGTCTAGTTTATCATTAGCTAGAATGGATAATGTGGGATTAAGGTGATTATCGTATGACTTGAAACAATGGCAATCCTCCCTCCTACAACTGCTTTCCCTTCACTGGAATTCTAAAATTCACGCAACCATGGCAATAGCCCTCAAAATAACAATTACAGGCCAATTCCCCCATAAAATATGTATATTTGCACACACACACACACACACACACACACACACACACACACACACACACACACACAAACACACACATGCACTTATATATAAATATATATATATATATATATATATATATATATATATATATATATATATATATATATATATGGGTCTACCTGACAATGCCGAAAGCTGACAACGCCGACGATGAGAACACCAACACCAGAAGATCGAAAACTGAGATGACCGATGGATGAAAACCCCGATGCTGAGAACACCGACATGTGAAAAGGCTGTGTAAGTATGCGGTAGTGACGGACGTTAGGGTTAGGGTGTGAGTTATGTAAGTGTGCGATATTGACGGACTCTAGGGATAAGGATGGGTTAAGTGAGTTAGGGTTAGGGCGCGGGTTAGGTGAGTGTGTGATAGTGACGGACCTTAGGGTTAGGGTTTGGGTTAAGGTTATAGATAGTTGTGTATGTAAGGTTTAGTGTGGGTTTGTAAGGATTTTGGTGTGCTTGTGTTGTGTGTGTGCTTTTTGGACAGGGGATTTGTTTTGTTTGTTGATTGTCGGGATTGTGGTGTGTCGGGCATGTGAGGTTTTGTGTTTGTGAACTTTCAGTTATGTGGTGTCGGTGATTTCGTTGTCGGTGTTGTAGTGCGTTGGTGTTGTCAGGCAGACCCATATAAATATATATATACAAATACACATACAAAGCCACATACACACACACACACACACACACACACACACACACACACACACACTAATTCTAAGGCAAAAGATAGCAAGTACTGAGTGTTTTGTGTGGAATGTGTTTTATGCTTAAGTGCAAGTACTGAGTGTTTTATGTGGAGATATTGCATTTTTTTGGATTAAATCTACTTTGGAATTCAACCTCGTTCATTTCTTCATAAACTTTTGGCACTATTTACTGTGTCGAAGGCAATTTGATAGGTGAGGTGATTCGAAAAAATACGTCCTGGGTCAAGACTACAAAGAGAAAACTGTAGAAATGTCAGTGATCAAAAAATATTAGTTGTACAACAGAAAATGATGACTGAAGACAACTATATGCTTCTGATAGATTCTTTCTTCTTTCTTTTTTGTGTCCTGTATGTACCAAAGTCATCTTCTAAAAGAAAGGATGAACACTTCTGAATCCTACCTGATTTAAAAAAAAATCACATTATTTACATATCAAACAGATAGTGTCCATTGTTTTGTAGTTTTTATCTTTAGTCAGTACTTTATTATTTAGATGTTTTTGTGTTACAAAACCCCAAAATTCCAATGTAGGATGTCCAGACTCAACAACAATATCTACACAGAATGCTGCACAATAACTAAATGCCCCTTACCATCCATAGAGGGACAGCAACACTTCTACGATTCAAAATGTTTTAAAGGCAAACTAACAGAAAAAAAATTTTAACAAATGGATGACTTTATCAGAACAGATGATTAACATTGTGTTGATGGTTTAAACTGGTTGATGTTTTAAACTGGTGAATTACAGAAAACTGCATCCTTAAAGACACACTTCATAGATTCTCTGCCAAGCTACGTCATATATTCAAAGTCAAAATGAAATGGAATATTGTAAACTATTAAAATAAATACAGAATAACAGCAAGTATTTAAAGTCCCTACCAAATTTATGGCAAATAGAATCATGTGAAAATTGATTAATTATACGCATTGCGTTGAAGTGGTTCTATTTTCCATTTTCCACAAAGAAGCTAGATATGAGGAAACACTTGGAAAAAGCATATGGTAATGCCCCGAGAAAGTTAATCTGGGCAGTCCTGCAATGGTACAAAGTCTCAGAAAAATTGGTAGAATTATTGCAGACTATGTGCAAGGACCCTATGACATAAGAATGAAGAGTGTTCAATCTCAAAGAAGGGCTCCCAGTTAGAGAGGATGGCCCACTGCTGCTCATACTGATGATGGACTACATTAGCACACAGGTTGAAGGGGACAGGGCAACAAAGCTGTTGTATGCAGATGATGTGGCATTACAAACAGACTCTGAATAGGAATTTCAACAAATGTTAGAGGAATGGAATGCAAAGCTGAAGACACATGACAAAACACTACAGGCAAGACAGCTGTCATGGTAGCAAATAGGAGAAATCAGAAGAAGCTGAACATAGAGAGAGAGATAGAATGGAAAGTTGTGGACAGGTTAACAGCTTCAAGCATCTGGGAGTGTTGGAGGAGAAGGAAAGTCTGAATGAGGTCAAAGCTTGAATCAGATGACCCATAGCCATCTGGCACAGAGTGTCAGGGCAGTGTGTGACAGAAGAATACCAAAGAAGCTGAAAATGAAGTTGTATACAAAAAGGGGTGTATGGCACAGTAAAAGCAGAGCAGTCAAGGAAGCAAGGAGTGATGGAGGTGAAATGCCTGAGATGGGTGGTAGGATGCACACTGTGAGACAGATAAAGAAATGAGGACGTGGCAGATAAGGTCAGTGAGAACAGATTGCAGTGGTTCAGGCACATGTGCAGTAAACCAGAAGATGATGTGGGAGAAACAGAAGGAAGGCAATATCATACTGGGGCATCCAGCAAAGAGATGGATGGATTATGTGAGAGAAGACCTGCAACAGTGGCAGTGAATCAAGAGAAATAGGAGCAGTTGATGTAACAAGGCAACTACATTTGGAAAATGAGAAAATGGGGGATGATGAAGATGAGACTGGCAGGCACCAGCTGATGTTTTGGATAGAAGGAAACTGAGGAAAATAAAGGGTATTTATGTTTTTTTATTCATCTTAATGAAAAGTATTATTTTTCCTCTTCTTCATCTTCTCAAAACATTATACATCATATTTGGGACTGCTTATCATACATAGACATAGTACAATGTTTATCTATTCCAACAACATCACTTCTTAAGAATGCATAATAACAAAACTGCCATAATAGATGAAATAATATACTGATAACTAACCCACTCGCTTCCCTTTGTTTATTTGCACTTTATTACAGAGAAATCATTGATAATGTTCATCACTCCATCTTCTTCATCTCTCTCCCACAATTTGAATAAAGCTTTTGTTTCTCTTACTGCATAATATCTCACCTGTGCTGCAGTAGCAATGTGAAACATCTCTTTTTATCTTCTGCAAATGATCCATCTCTGCAGGCATGCCATGGCACTCTAGACTATTCTAAGCTACAAGAAAAGAGGAAAATGTGCTTTCATTGTCAGCTTCAAGGATGTAGAACTGGAATCATGTTGATCTATTAATACCTTTCTCCATGAAATGAAACACTCTAGAAATGTTTAAGTGAATGCTATTTCAATAAACTCAGAGCAAATATGTACTTATTTACTTATTTATTTTGTGGGGGGCAAGCTCCCTCATGGGGGTGGACACACTCTTACCCCCTGAACTAAAATAATCTTATTCAACTCTCTTATGCTTTATTGGATAGTTGAGTACCAAACATTCGTCCCACCACTGCGTATCTCTCCATTGTCTAAACTGGGTAGAACTGCTCCAACATCTAACATACCTGCAAGTAACTACAGCTCATAAGCTAAGCTATAAGCCTTCTAGTTGTCCTGCCTTCTCCTCTCTGCTCATCATGTATCACCCAAATAGACCTCTGCAACTGGTCAGTCAGATGGTCCTTAATGTAACAAAATCTAAACTATCCGCCAGTTAAATGCATTACCCACATGCCATTGCCAAACTATGGAACACTCTCCCTCTATTAGTTAGGACTATTAGCAACCATGACTGCTTTAAGACTTTACTGAAACAACACTTGACCTCCCATTCGGTATGTACATTCACCAGCACTGAATAAAAAATACCCAATATTTCTGGCCTTCCTACCTGTCCTCCCCATCTCAGTTATGGCTCAGACTCCTCATATATATTGCCAGTGCTTGCAACTTACTAAGCCTAATATGTGCCACCAGCCACACTTAATCTAACTAAATCAGATTTACCTACTATATATTCTATTCAAACTTGCTACCTGTTTAGTAATTGCTCTAAGGCTATACCTTAGTCTCAGAATCATTAACTGCTACTCTCCATCTTCTTCTCTCCACTGCAATACTGTAATGTTACACATTCACTATTATGCTATGTCATCACTGCACTCATGTTTGTCCAGCATATCTAGAATCATTTATTATTAGTCACTCTAACCCAAAAGCTGTATGACTTGTAAACTATCTATTTTCATCACCTATCTGCAATGTAGTGTTCTGTTTCAGAGCTCTTTAAATTTTCTGTTTTTAATGTAGTGTTCTGTATTATGGATGCCTGGTTTTTGTGTGCACCTCTGTAGCTTTATTTTGATCTTTGTTCTGAAGCCTTTCTTCCTGGGCCTCTACTGCAAATGGGCTCACTCTGGCCAAGTGGACCGCCCGTTAAACAAATGCAAATAAATAAATAAATGCCATCAGGCTCCTGTAGAACTGTGACTGACTTGTCAGTGACTGCCTGGGAATGTACCTTCAGTGACTGTACACTTTCATGGAAATACCTACCACTTTTGATGTCTCCATGTACATCACGGCCTATACATATTCTTAGAGCATTCTCAATCCACCCATCATCAAAGTATGTGCTTAGTATTCATTTTTTAAGTTTTCTGGTTTTAAAAATCAAAGTATCTAGCCTTCAGGATCTTTTTATTTTATCTTTTTAAATGTATGTGCATCCATGTCACTTTTAAACAATTCTATTTCTTTTTTTATAAAAGAGACTACAGCAATGGTTTGAAATAATTCATTATTACATTCATTAAATTCTCACAGTTGTTGTAAGAATATTTTGAATGCAGTTTGACTACCAGTTGTATGAGTGCACATATTTTAATAATGCCTTTCTATACACTGAATACACAGCATCTAATTTTGGAAATTTTATTCCATATCTGGAAACTACCCTAACACTACTGATGTTTCCATCTTAAACAAGATGTTTATCAGAATTCTTTAACAGCAGAGCAGAGAGCATATATTGTTCTTTATACTTTTGGAACATCAGCATGGAATAACTTTCAAACAATTTGCTATCAGAAAGACTGTAAATGTGAAATTATGAGGACAATGGAATAAGCAGTAAGTTAAATGTAAGGAGATATAACTGAATGCAATTCATGATACTGGTCATTCATTTTCTGATTTCCTGTTTAATACAGTGCAGGGTACTGAGGAAGCTGGAACCTCTCCCAGCACTGAGTAGGCACAGGGCATAAAAGCACATCCTGAATGAGGCACAGATTCATTGTAAGAGGCACTGTGCACACAAACACACCCACACATATACACTCACTCATGCAATTTGGAGGACAACCAATAAACGTAATTAACGTTTTTAACAGTGCAACTAGCAGATGTACTACAATCCAATGAATGATATTTGGAATAAGATGTCATGATTTTATTTTGTATTTTGTGATTTTATTTAGAATGATTAATACTATTTACAAATTATTTAAAAGTGAGATGAACTGATATGCACTTAAACCATTATATAATTGTATTATATAGTTGCATGATGCCATGGTTAACAAGATAATTGTTTTCTTTCTTTTTCAACTGCAGTTTCTGATTTACATTTTCTTACATTCA
Organism: Protopterus annectens; assembly: GCF_019279795.1. Lineage (NCBI taxonomy): Eukaryota > Metazoa > Chordata > Ceratodontiformes > Protopteridae > Protopterus > Protopterus annectens. The sequence goes on from NC_056738.1 coordinate 283,402,393, forward strand.
AATATTTTATTTAGATACATGTGTTTCTTAATATAGTTTGGAATTCTACTGCTTTGACTCATCACTGATATTTTAATTATATTTTCTTCAATCTTCATCACTATCAATTTATTTGTATTTGTTCTTTGCACTAGTGCATTATAACAGACTTTCCTTGGCCTTTTTATAGAGCACCCGCATTAACTCCTCTCCAACTCCCAGTTGGACTTATTTGTCCATCTTATCCTGCATACTGTCAGTCCTCACATTGTCCTCTGAAGTTCTCATTTCCTGGAGGCATTTACCTTATGAGAGTTCTCAGCCTTTTAGGAGGATCAGTGAGGAAGGGGTACGAACTGGTCACTAGCAGGGCTTCTTTCAAGAAAGGCTCTGATTTTGTAATGCATCCCTTAGTCTGCAGTCCACAGTGAGTTTGCTAGTTGCTTACATCAGCACAGCCTGAAGGAAACATTAATAAGGATTTTACTTCCTCTGCCATGCCTAGTTGTTCACTCAGGGGTAGGTTGCACCTGGCTTACTCCTTTTGTCTGAACTCAGCTTGTCACCTAATATGTGGTACAGAATTAGGGGAGTTTATCTCAATCTGCAGCCAGGTATCTAGTGGTCTACATCTGTCTAACTCTTACACATCTGTCAGGCACCATGGCCACATAAGGCAACAGAGATCAGCTGGACTGCATCCCTCTGTGCCATGGATCATATATGAACCTCTTCATTGTCATCTGCAGGCATCCTCAGTTCTGCTGAAAACAGACTTGTTTCTCTTTAAAATAAAAAACATCCTTTTAATGCACATCCTTTCATTTAAAGCCTATTATACAACAATGAATGGACTGCATAGTTGGGCTCCCCATTTGAATCTGAATGTTCTTGAATTACCCCTTTATACATACTATAATTTTCAACCTTAGTAATCTCCCTCTTATTAAAATGTGTAATTTATTGCTAAGTTGCATGTATGATTACATTTCAGAGAAACTATATGAACAAATTCAAAGATATATGGAAATTGCTAATCAGGATTTATCTGGTTTTAAGAGGAATGAACTATGGCAGCAGGCTGCAGACCTTATGTTTATGTTCAATTCATTTTTGAAGTGCTATAAAGATAATAATCAACCTAATCTCTATGAGAGCATGGGGACAAAGCTGGTAATTTAGGGGCACAGAAGGAACAGTGTGTGCAGGTGAATCTATAATGGAATAACATTTATAATTGTTTCACATGAGATCTCTGGTGATCCTAATCATCAGTGCTTTAGTGCTTCAAAATTCCACTGACCCAGAATGACACAAATCCATGAGAATATGGAGCCACATGTGGCTTTGGAACCTTAGCCCCACCATCTTCTCAATTATCATGTTTACAAATGAAAAATCCAAGAATAATACTGTCATATATCTGGGAGATGGATTAGCCTTTTTCAGAGCAGGTGCCTATTTAAGAAACAAGGTACACTTCTTTATTGAATGAGGCAGACAACATCGTATCAGCAAATGGACCAATGCCCCTTGGCTGACTTTAAATTAATCAGTGGGGCACAGATCCAATTCAAAGGCAAAAGAGACCATCATCATAAATTCTCTAAAACTCGTCCCTAAACCTTCTATAGATGGAAAACAAAAAACAGTTTACTGATAAAGGGTCAAGCTATCCACAAAATACTCCCTTCTTGAATGCAATTATATATGGAAACCATCATACACACTGCTGAGTGAGAGAAAAGGTGCAAAGCCTCTCCAAAATGTGCAAGATTTCATCTGGGTACTGATTGTTGTGTCTATGCATTTGGAAGTGTCAAATAGCATAGCTCTTTCATAATTTCTGTTTAGGAAGGCAGATAAACAAACATGAGAAAGAGATATAAAGAGACTATATAACCTGCAGTGACTGTGTGCAATGAACAGATGGATTGTAATTAGTTAATAAGTTATATAGTCAGTTAGCTGGTGTTGGTTGACTGGACAAAGTGATGATCCCAAACTGACCATTTTCAAGCACAGTCTGGGTACACAGCAGATGGCAAAAACAAAGATAAAGAAAACTTATAATGCTTGCAAACAGGGGAAAAACAGTAAAAACAAAGGCAATGTTTTACAAATAATAACTACACAAACCAATTTTCATACCATTCAGGTGGAAATGATCACAAAGAAAATGTCAAACAGGCAAACCATTCATTAACGCAACGGTGACAAGGTTTTAGATTGAAAGAGACACAAGGAGAATGAATGAGCTGGCTTATAAAAAAAGGATAATAACTGTCAAACATAAGCAAGGCACAAATGTAAGAAACTGAATGTGGGGGTAATTGGATTACAGATTGCTAGAGACACATGGTAGTGGTACGTATAAGTAACTGACAACTGACAAAAGCAAGAACATTTACATCACTTTAATAACTGTGCTTGAACTGTTCAAAGTCTGCTAGGGCTCTGAGGATAGAACAGAGATCCAGGCACTTATGTTTATCAGTGTGAAGGAGGTTATTCTAAAGTTGTTTCTGCTGTTACAATGGATATAAACAGTTTACACACTCCTGTTAAAATGCCAGGTTTTTGTGATATAAAAAAAATGTGACCACAATAAATCATTTCAAAACTTTTCCTATTAATGCTTTGTTGTGTGCACACCCTTAAACTAACACTTTGTTGAAGCACATTTTAATTTAATTACAGCATTCAGTCTTCTTGGGTACACACCTGCCATCAATTAAAGAGACTCTGATTAATCCCAAATAAAGTTCAGCTGTCCTAGTAGGATTTTCCTGACATTTACTCAGTTTCCTGCTACAGCAAAAGCCATGGTTCGCAGAGAGCTTACAAAGCATCAAAGGGATCTTATTGTTGAAAGGTATCAGTCAGGAGAAGGGTACAAAAATTTTCCATAGCATTGATATACCATGGAACACAGTGAAGACAGTCATCAAAAAGTGGAGAAAATATGGCACAACAGTGACGTTGCAAAGAACTGGACATCCCTCTAAAATTGATGAAAAGACAAAATGAAAACTGGTCAGGCAGGCTGCCAAGAGACCTACAGCAACACTGAAGGAGCTGCAGCAATTTCTGGCAAGTACTGGTTGTGTACTGCATGTGACAACAGTCTCCCTTATTCTCCATATGTCTGGACTATGGTGTAGGGTTGCAAGATGGAAGCCTTTTCTTACACAGAAAAACATCCAGGCCCAGGTAAAATTTGCCAAACAATACATCGAGTCTCCCAAAAGCATGTGTGAAAATGTGCTATGGTCTGATGAGACCATGGTTGAACTGTTTTGGCCACAATTCCAAAAAGTACGTTTGGCGCACAAACAACACTTTGCATCACCAAAAGAACACCATCCCCACGGTGCCCCAGGGTGAAGCATGGTACTGGCAGTATCATACTTTGGGGTTACTTTTTTTCAGCTGAAACTGGGGCTTTAGTCAAGGTAGAGGGAATTATGAACAGTTCCAAATACCAGTCACTTTTGGCCCAAAACCTTCAGGCATCAGAAGCTGAAGATGAAGAGGAATCTCATCTTTCAGCATGACAATGACCCCAAGCATACATCCAAATCAACAAAAGAATGGCTTTACCAGAAGAAAATTAAAGTTTTGGAATGGCCCAGGCAGAGCCCAGACCTAAAGCCAATAGAAAATCTCTGGGGTAACCTGAAGAGGGCTCTGCACAAGAGATGCCCCCGCAATCTGACAGATTTGGAGTGCTCTTGCAAGGAAGAGTGGGCAAATATTGCCAAGTCATGATGTGCCATGCTGATAGACTCCTACCAAAGTAGACTGAATACTGTAATCAAATCAAATGGTGCTTCAGCAAAGTATTAATTTAAGGGTATGCACACACAGCAAAGTATTAGTTTAAAGGTGGGCACACTTATTCAACCAGCGTATTGTACGTTTTTTATTTTTTATATTTTTTCCCCTAACAGATTTGTTTGTTTTTTAATTTAATTGCACAGGTTATAGGTCTCATTAGAAATGATTTATTGTGGTCTCATTTTTTTCTATCACAAAAATCTGGCATTTTAACAGGGGTGTGTAAACCTTTTATATCCACTGTATCTGGTTGCGGTGAATTTGTTTTGAATGGGACTAGAAGTTGTACATTTTCACAGACATAGAAAAATAACTGCAGACCAGAACAGTGAAGAGTCCAGTTTATTGTGCAGCAAACATTCATTATTGGTAAGTACATATTTTTACAATGCCGTCTTAGAAATTACCTATAACAAATAATTTTAAGAGTCTCTGCATTAAAACTAAAGTTTAATTTCCTAAACAGAACTACATAATAATGTTTTGGTGACAGTCACATGATTTGGTTTGTGTGAAATACATGAATCTTCACATTCCATTTTTTTTTCAAAATCAGTCCTTTTCCAATAACTGCGTTATGGTGATGATCCATCCATGTAGGCAGTATCAATGCCCTTTACTCAGAAAATAGACTTCCAACACTGTAATCAGTCTTCATTCTTTAACTGCAGGTGGGTGCTTGCCATTGGATTTCAACTTTAAAAAGCATGGATGTGAACACAGGCCACTAGAATATTTAAAGTATTTCAAATGGCAGATGTTTTTGGAAGAGATGAACATGCGGCAAGATGCACAGGACAGTGCATTACTAAATTAAAGTGAGCTGCAGCACAAGCCTTAGCAAACAGGAATATTGCCTTCTTCTGCCACAGTTGTATGAATGCTAGAGTCATACCTCTCAACCTCTTAGAGCAAGAAATCTGGACAAATCCCCAAATAACTGGGGGGGGGGAGGCCCAAAAACAGAGAAACTTTTTAAATATTGCTCTTATAAACTTAGAAAGTTGATAGAATCACAGGTTTTGCATTGCAATGAATTTTCTGAAGGGTATAAAGTCTGAAACTCAAACTTTTGCCATTATTTTCTGACTTCAGTCTTCAAAGATCTGACAGTGATTTTCCAGAAAACCACAATCTTATATGAAATATTCCAAAAATGAGGCAAAACTCTGGACATTCTGAAAAAATATGGGCAGTTGACAGGTATTGCTAGAGTTCAAAATGCTCCATTGATTAATCCCTTCCAAGTTCTAAGCTGCTTAAATTCTACTATTACTGTAACCTTCACGTGAATTATTTTAAGCCACCAAAGTCATATTCAGATATAAGATAAATCCTTTCAGGTCAAGGATAAGCAGAAAAGCTGACATTGACTTGATCTGATGATAATACATTGTTAAAGCATTGAATAAGACCTTCAGAATCTCCAATGACCTTAAAAAGGCAGGTAGAACTATTAAATTCTCAGGTAACACTTTTTTGAATTTCTGTGGTGGACTACCAGAGAACTAGTTGCATTTAATATCAGAGTCTTTAACATGAAATGTCCCAAACAGTGATATGCTACAAGACCAGTTCTGCCACCAGTACTGGAATTTCCACATCTTTGCAAAACCCAAGTCTGAAGGTATGTTCTTTCTAATCATTAGCAGAATTAATAACTTGACACGCAACCAGCAAATTTTGTAACAGGTAGAAATCAGTAGCAAACTCAATGAAATTATTGTCAGTTCAGATTATCATTCACGTCAGGTGTACAAAGACCAGGTCCATGAGAGATTCAGTAAATTCTTCTTTAAACTTTTTCACATCCGTACATCACGTGCTTCTGTTACACCTTACTGGTCAGAAAAGACATAAGATAATAAAAGATCTGGCTAGTATGAGCACTTAAAAGTATGTTACTATTTAAGGCTACTGTTAAATTCTAATGTGAACTGTATCCTTAAAAACAAACTCACAATACACTTAAACATTGTTTCAGACTAATATGAACAAATAATCTTTAAGCTACACTAAACTAAATGATTTAATGACATGGCAGACTTCTGAGGATAGTCACAGAGATAGTAATCCAAGGGAGTGCAGGTATGAGTTTCACACTAGATAGCATGTATGCAAAAAGAACTTAATGTAGTGCTGAAGTGAGACCAACTGTACTCAAACAGCATGCTTCCTTTGTGGTACTTCAAACTGCAGTATGTTGAAAGATGAATGCTTGATCTCAATACTACAAATTACTAGAGATTACTTAGCCAGTATTGCTTGTTGTCAGTATTTGAATCCATTATTCTTCTGGGTTAAATTTAACAATTTATTGTTTGGACAGTATGACCAAATACTTTTCTATCATTTTTAATTAGCCCACTTGTACAGCGGCCCTCTCTTTCTCCCCACAGTCAGTTAAATGCAGTAGTGTACAGAACTTCTAAAATCCTTCTGCTGGAGGTTATTTTTGTCTGGATCTATACCGTAGAAAGAACAAACTGAAATTCATACCAAGTCTACTGATCGTCCCAGAAGAGCTGCCATAATGCTTTGTTGCTTTCAACTAATAACATTTCATTTAAATCCCATGTGCATTGATCATTAACTACACTCAGATCAGGGGAATATTGTTCATTTTTTTATATTAGATCTACTGAAACTAAGAATTCATGGCGGAATATAAAAGCACATACAGTGGGAAAGTCAGGATAATAATTATTTATAACTTGTTACCCATATGTCATAGCCCAAATTACAGGGCGAAGACTCTCTTACTGCAAGGGTAATAGAAAGCAAGAATGACAAGCTGAAAAGAAATATACGATGAATGAATAATGATTTACATTTTCTGATAAGGTTTATGTATATGTAATTCCTGGCTTTGTTGATAGAGGTATTGAAAAATATATGAGTTAACAAAGACAGCCTCTACACTCAGAATATCTTTGACTTAAAGAACATACGTTACGGATGCTGACATGCTGAAAATACAATAACATATAACTATTTTTTTCATGTTATCACCTGAATGGCACTTCCATAATGTCCATTTATTGTGACTGATAAAATCACACTTTTGATTGCTTGGGATTACTAATGAAAACACCTTAATTTGACACTCACTGTTCAAGAAGAAAAAAATAATCAGTGCACTAGGAGCTATGTTAGTACACATGAAATTTGTACAAGTGTTAAAAATGGCATAACTGCACTGGAAATGCAGGTCTAAATTCTCCTAAAAATGATGAAGTAGAGGTAATCCAGAGGGCTCGAGTGAAGTCTGGTATCCCAACTGTGTCCCAGAGTGTCATGTTTAATCATAGCCTCACCTCAGGTTTCATGCCCACTGAGTGGCGCACAGCTATAGTTATCCCACTCCACAAGAGGGGATCCACCTTAAATCCTGGGAACTACCGCCTCATCAGTCTGACGAGCCTGATCTGCAAGGCCATGGAACGTATTATCATGGAACTTACAAAGACATTGGCAAACTTCAAATACTGGACCCCACCCAGTTTGGGTTCTTGAAGAGCCGATATTGTCTCCTGAATCTGATTGAGTTCTTCAAATCAGTCTCCAGAGCTGTGGACGAGGGTAAGGTGGTCCAAACAGCCTATCTGGACCTCGCCAAGCCCTTTGACACCATCCCCCACTCTGGAATCATAGATAAACGTCCTACGCTGCTCATTAATCCCTACATCACTCAATAGGTTGCCAACTGGCTTACTGACAGAACCCACACTGTAAAAGTAGCTGACTCCAGATCCAGCTCCAGACAAGTGACAAGTGGAGTACCTCAGGTTTCAGTCCTGGGACCACTCTTGTTTGGCAGCTACTTCTCTGAAGGAAAGGCCAACACTAAGGGACTCTGGCTAACAAAGTTCACAGATGACTGCAAATTGGGAGCCATTATTGAATCCCCAAATGATGTGGATATTCTACAAAATGGCCTTACAGAAACAGATGCTTGGTGCCAGAGCCATGGGCTCAAGCTCAATGCCAAGAAATGTATAGTTATCCCCTTTGGGAAAAAACATGTACCCATGAATTACCACATAGGTGGCAGTACACTAAACATCAAAAGTGTGATAAGAGACTTAGGGACACAGTTGGACAGTGGTCTCACCTTCGATAACCACATCACCACAACAGTCAGAATATCCTTCTATGTGGCACACCTCATCACGAAGGGCTTTTCATCCAGAAAAAAGGAGGCCATTGTCCCACTGTACTCATCCCTCATTAGACCCATTATAGATTACAACACTCTGTTTGGTATGTACCTCTCAAGACATCTGCAACAACTGGAAAGGCCACAGAAATACCACACTAAAAGAATCACAGGTCTAAAGCAGATGCCCTATGCTGACCATCTAAAAAAAACTCCACATATACCCTGTCGCATATCATCTACTCAGAGGCGATCTTTGCTTAACATACAAGGCCATGTCAAACCCAGAGCTCTTGGACATGCTGCACTTAAAGAAATCCAAATCCCTCAGAGCCACACACTCCAGGGATCTAAGCCTTGTTATCACAATGAACAAAACATGCTGGAGGGACAGGTTTCTGACCCAGAGACTCCCCAGACTCTGAATTAGACTGTCCATACATGTCAAGCAGAGCACCTCTTTGGTCTTCTTCAAAAGGAACCTTGACGACTGGATGGGAGATAGGAAATTCACCCCGGGGATCACATCAGTCACCCTGCTAGTCAGGGGTCCAGGGTAGTAAATATTGTGGGAAGAAATAGCCAGGGAATTGTTATGGCTAGGCTTGTCGATAGCCTAGTACCAACCTATGACCCTATGAACATGAAACAGAGTATAAAGGAATAGTCCAGATAAAATCCCTTTAGCTAGTAGATCTAGGGGACTCTCTCTCTCTCTCTCTCTCTCTCTCTCTCTGATACCAGAAACCTTGTTGAAATTTCCAATAGTTTATTCAGTTAAGTAGGAAATGGATGAGTGAACAAGAACACCTGCACATCTACCTACTTAAACTGAACAAACTACTTGAAACTTCAACAAGACATCTTTATTCCATCTTCCTCCTCCCACAAGGAGGGAATCATAGAGAGAGTTTCCAAGCTCTAGTAGCTAAAATGATTTTATCTGGACTAATCCTTTGTATTCTGTTTCATACTCAATAAAGAGGGAAATCATAAATGAGTGCTTTTACAAAGAAACAATTATTCAAAAAAAGCTGACAAAAGTATGCATTTATAGTCTGATTTTTCATAGCAAAAAGAAGTGTAACTGATAGAAAATAATTTAAAGAAACAATTCATCTAAAAGTGAGCTAACCAATCAAAACAGCTCTGCATAATGCATGTGCTCACAGTCATAGCTTATTCCTCACTATAACCATTACTGAATTTTCTGAATTAGCCTCCTATTTATAGGTTTAGACATTATTACTAGGCAATCAGTCCAGTAGACTACTAGGAGTCTCTAAGCCAATGCAAGCAGTATCATTTGTTTTCTCTAACTATAAGGGTCTGAGTAGACACCCGGGGTGAATTTACAGAGTCTCATCCACTTATCAGGGTCGGTTTTAAAGATAGCAAAGGGTGCTTCTTTGCTCTGTGTAAAGTGGGCATTTGTTCAGCAAGTAGGAAATCCTTCGTGGGATACATATATTGGACCAACAGGTTCTGCTTATATTGCAATATGGGTTTACATCTTCAAAGCAATTATTAAGTTTTTCTGAGGTGTAAATAATTAAGAAAGATTGCAACTTTCACAGTCCTGTAGGCTTAGAAGAGGTCACCATGCAAGAGCTGGTAGAAGATGGATAAAAGTGACAGCGCTTTTAGTAGGTCTGTGTAACTTATGAAGTTCATACCCAAGATTTCCTTGGTTAAGAAACATTGTGGTATTTCTAATTGGGTGAATTGTTTGAATAGATAGAAGGCATAAATAAATTATATTCTTTAATGGGCTTGATTAAGAATGTGCTGTGTACAGTTACTTCAATAGATCTAAAGAATATGCCATTAGGAATTAGTTGGACCAGGGTAGAATGATTTCCGACAATAACTAATAAATGGTGCTCAAATAAGGGTTCAATGTTCCCTAATAATTGTATTAGTTCGGAGGAGGTATCTTTTATATGGTAGTACAAGGGTATACTTGTTTCCTAACACTCTGAGCATTAGTACAGCTTAGATCATCATGCAGGATATACTAACAGCTTCATTTGTACACTCATCAGTAAATTTTGTCAGGCATAGACACTTGATGGCAGTTTAGATACCAGAGAGGAATTAGACAAAGAGGAAGGGACCAATATGGAGTCCTCTTGTTTGACTAATGACAGGCCTTTTTGAAAAAAATTGTGACGCTGTCTTTTACTGTGTATTTTCTGTCGCTGCCACCCAGTGGACTTCACAGAGGTTATTATTGAGGTAAGAGATATTTTCAATAATAACAGAATATAATATACTGTAAACATTCTTAGATACATCCATGTAGACATTATGCACCAAATGGCCATTATCCAGTGCTTCAAACATCCTATCAGAGAAGTACACCAGATTTAGTCAACAGCACCTACCCTTTACAAAACCAAACTGATTTGGGTCAAAGAACTACAAATACTCAATCTCATTATTTGAGTTTGTTTATAACAATAGTCCAGGATTTTACAAATAATACTGCTAAGCCTAATTTGTTTATAATTCTGAGTCAGTTATAAGGCTGCCCTTGCAAAGGCACACCCCAATGGTCATTCTCCAAGCTGCATTGTGTGTGGTCCCATATCTTCAGATTATTAGTGCCAAGTATCCAGGGTGCTGGAAGAGTGAATATGGTGGAAGTATGATTAGGCAAGTTTATTGTTTATTTCACTGCAGATGGCAGAGGAACATGCTGGGAGCATAGTCTGCACATGATGAGTCTCGAGCCACAACAAAGACAGATGCTGTCTTGCTAGTTGGGAAGTCAAATGGAGACCATTCCACAACGTGAAGAAGGAAGGCTTCACTGACGTTACTTTGCACACTTCACAGATGAAAATGTGCAAGGCTAGTAAGAAAAAACACATAACAGGTACTGCTGCCAGTGATGATGTCCTCTCCACATTCTTCCGTGTGTCCTTCTGTCCTGTCCTACTCTCAGAAATGGAGTTTCAATAGGCCTTTCAAAAGGTTACATCAAATTAGATGGTAACTAAAACAAGATGGGTGATAACCATCAACATCAAGTAGCAGGTTAGGTATATGAAGGAGGAAAAGAAAAATCTAAGGATTATTGATACTATCCTCTGACAATATCCTTGTCTCCTGGTAAATGGTATAGCTTTTCACATGGATTTAATTACATACGGTACACAGCAGTGCACACTGTTACCTTGCAGCATTTGCTTTTGCTGTTCAGTTGCTATGTTAGCTGATTTCTTTACAGTGTCTGCATGATCATCCTGTGTCCATATGGGTATTTACTGGGAGCTCTAGTTTTCTTCAGCATACCAAAGACATGCAGTATTGCAGTAGATAATCTTGTAGTAGTCTATAGACTTGCATGCAGAATATGCATGCGTACATTCCTAGATTTTGGACTGGTGCCCCTTCCAGTATTAGCTTCTGTGTTTTGCAGTAAAAGAGTGCTGGAATAGGGTTAGGTACACCCTTCACCTTGAAATGAATAAACTGGTATCACGGAGAAAAAACAAAAAATTATTACAAGATTTAAAATTTGCTTCAGACAGCATGATTGGTTGACTTTCCTCTTCCATGTATAGAAAGGGCTACTTTTGCAAAGTTACTCAAAATAATATAATTAATCCAAATAATTCTGACAAAAAATAGGTACTAAATGATAAATATTGTCAAATCAATCCTGAATTGTGCTATCTACAAACAACATATTGTAGTATTTTTTTTTCTTCCTGTCAATGAGCAAAGAACTATATCTAATTCAAAGACTAACATAATTGTATCAGTGAAATAACTTACAAAGATTCCAGCTGTTTTTGCAGTATGACTCATTCAATTTACAGTTAACTTCTACATTGCAAATAATGCAGTCAGAGCCACATGACAATCTTTGTTGAATACATGGATCTGGCTATTACATACCAGCATGAAATACAAGTCATTACATGAAAATGTAAAATCATACATTGAGAAGAGCTAAAGTCACCAGGAAAATGATTATCTAAAAGACCTAAAAAACTTACCAACTCAGTTGATGAAAATTAAAAGTGCCAGCGTATTAAATGTTCATTCATATTCAAAAGGAAAAGTCTCCTAGCCGTTCTCGTGATTCCCTACTTCAGATTATATTCATTTCAACTTACTTTCTCAAGTGGCCATTCCCCCAGTTTGTCTTTTCAGCAATATCTTTCATGTGCACCCAGTGTTACCACCAAAGCTGTACAGACACCTCAAACAGGAGCAATCGATGTGTGGATTTTTAAACATGCATTCCCTACACAGCATGCATACCTTCTTGCAGAAAAGCAGTATTATTGGGATATAGTCACTGTGTCAGAGTACGGAATCCTTGTAACACTGCCACTCTATAGATTCTGGTGTTCTTAAAGTAGCACATAATGTGGTTTATTCTCTTGACTACAATTCTTCTTAAACTGCAGCAGAATTTGTAATATAAACTAATTCTTTGTTTATATTCTCAAGAAACTGTAGCATTGCCATCTAAGAGATTGCTAGCAACATTAAAGATCTTAGAAGTACAATTCCTTATCCTCTAACAATTGCCATGTTTATAAAATGCCAGCTATATTATCCCTCCTTACCTTAAGGTTTCTCTCAAAGATAATGCCATAATATGCAACAAAGTCACATCCTTGTTTGCTACTGTTTTTCCAGAACTCTGTGGTACAGTGACATTGTTAGTTTTATTCTCATATGATATACTTTGTCCTGCAGTTGTTAGTATTACCTCCAAGTTTCTAAACAGCAAGCATTTTTTCAGTCCACTGTAGACGCTGTCTCCAATGTTTCCTCAAGCTGCTCTTGTTAGATTTTTCATTCGGCTTTATGCCGTTGTACATTATATTTTTCTTCTAGAGCAGTAACGTGCAATGCCGTCTTTCTTACGGTACAATAAGACGCAGCATTCCATACAAAGCACCCTCCTTTGAGAAGACCTTTCAACTTTGTGTATGATCTGGGCTGGATAGGTATTTCTGGAGATTTTTCTGTTTATTCACAGAAGGTTAATGAATCAGGCAGTAAATTGCATCTGACTGGGCACCCTAGCAGAACAAGATTCATTGACTATAACTGTGATGAAATGGATTTAGTGAAAGCAGTCTTCTTAAATTAATATATTTATAACAAAGCTTCTAAAATTACTGCTGCTGACTGCAACAAATGACAAATTACTTTTCAGAGATAATGCATAATTGAAAACTGTCTTAGTTAAGCATGCAGGTCCACTAAATTTATAACGCCTAAGGAAGAATGCTACTTGGAGAAATGATGCCATAGTTACAGAAACAGCAAAATCAGTTCTTAGCCTACCCCAAATGTGTGATGACCTCCAAGAGTGGCAATACAAATATCCTCTTCAGTCTAACTTGCTGGTACAGTACCACCTTAAAATGTCCAAAGAAGTAGTACTTTCTGAAATTGAAAGTCCCCTTTAAGCAGGTCTTAAAAAAGTTTTGGTCTGCATTATAGGTTTCTTATACAGTACTTTTTCTGTTTATTGAAAAATATTTACAGAAGTTGAAAGACAATGTTAGTTAACACATGGTGTTAAAGATATAAAAATAGCCATAGAAACATCAGTGTTAAAAAGAATGCTTGTCTGTAATAAAAAAATGAAGATAAATTAAAAAAAATATATTAATATGTGTTATGGTGACATAAACTAATAAACTTTTTCTCAATATGTTGACTCTGGGAATGATTAAGAAGAAATGGCATTACCAATTATTCAGCTACTCTGGAGGACCTTAATATAGATAGCAACAATGAAACTAAATTGAGGTTGAATATAAAGGTAAATGACTAATGAAATAATTGTGGTAGAGATATTCAGCCATATTAAGAAATTATTTGCTTTAATTTAAACAGGGGTCAACGAATTAAGACAAAAGAGTGCATGGGTTAGGACATAAAAAGTCCAAATACTTATGTACTTAAAAAAAGGTTATACAGAACTTCTTTTTAATCATTAGGAACAATTCCAATGTCTCCATACATAACGTAGAAGGTGTATTGAGCAGTTACAAGCATCGAGCATTATTCACTAACTGAAAACAGTAAAAAGGAAAAGGCCAAAAATAAAACAGAAAGGCAGACTACTTAAACAAACTGTCCTCAGCATTTAGTATTTTAGTGCAATCAGCTGTCCAGTTTGTGTAAAGAATATCAACAAATCCATAGCTATCATAACTCAGTGAACTGCTGAACATGTTAAAAAAAAAACAAAAGCACCAGAATTCTGTACTCTGCATAAAGCAATCTCTAATTTTATGGACATTACAGGCTTCCATTCATTGCTGTGATAAATGATTAGGAGTTGATTTAGTCATTAAGATGTTAAACCTACAAACACAATGTACAGTCTTTGATTCTCACTCTTGGGGGTTAATAGGCTTAGAATGGCCTATTAAGGCACCTAGTCTAGTAATTAACTATAAACAATATGCTATAAGTATGTTTCATCCTATCAGCTGCATTTGTAAAGTATCTGCTTATCGAATACTACAGTGAGCCTTTCAACATAGTGTCACATGGCTGGTAACCAACTGACCCCCAAGAAGGAAGAGTTTGGCTTTGCAATTCAGATCACATCCCTGGTAATAAAAGCAGCATCAGGCTCCTTACACAATGCATTTAAAGATTATTGAATGTACTCAGCCAATACATTCCTTCAGTATAATAATAAAACATATATAGAGAGAAAGCAGAAAATATCAACAGAGGATTATGGCACTCAAACTTCTTGATGGGCAGTAGGTCATAAGCTTGCAATCCAAACCTGTTACAAATGTAACCAATCATAGGAAGGAGAATTATTAAAGAAAACCGGCCAGTTTAACTTACCTGTTTATGCAGAATTTACGGCAAGGCAGCCAGCAATACAGCTTTGCATAAGTCAACAGATACATTCCATAATGCAGATTCATGGCAGCAAGAAAGCAGACTCAAAAAAAGGGTACATATTAAACAGATTATTAGTAAGAGACAAGTTAACTTTCATTGTTATACATTTTAATTAACCTGGCAAATATGGAAATTTGCTTGTGTACATGTATATACTGCAGGCATACATCTCAATTGACCAGATTTTTGTTGCATATTTTGGGCTTGTTCCTCATAAAATTTGTGGTTTTCTGGCAAATCATTGAGGATTGAAGTCCTATATAATGACATACACTTTTCAGACTTCATATCCTAAAGAAAATATTAAAATCACAAATCCAGTTATTCTAGCAACTCTCCAAATTTATAAAAGCAATATTTAAATGATATCCCTATTTTTGGGCCTTCATCCTCTATTATTTTAATTTTTGTCCAGGTTTCTTGCAGTAAGGGATTGCGACGTATGACTGCAAATTGTAAACAAGTGTTGGAACTGATATTTCAACCCTTTGGTCCTCCTTAGAAATAACCTAAAGATAAAATACAGAACGTTATTGACTTATGTTTATATTCATTTATTTTCCTTAAGAAGATCAGAGACTGAAATTTGAGTTATATATGTTTTATATTTCTAGCATGTACCAATACCATCATTTGCTTTATTTTAGCTCAAACACACTGAAACAGAATATTATTGTTTTTATTGGAAAATATATAAATTATTTTCTATTCTACTGAAAGACTGTTAACTTATTCAAGTAATCCTGAGAAAGCATTATTTTCAGAATGGAAACAAATATAAGACATGTGGCAATCCAAGATTTTTGTCACATCAGAATTCAGTCATAACTTTTAAATGTTTGACCTCTTTAATCGAAAGTAATTTAAGGCTATAAGCCATGCAGATCATAACAAGAGATAACATCAGGTATTGAGATATGGGTTGATAATTAATCGAACTCTGGCTGAATTATGTGATTTTTAACAAGATGTAGCTATGCAAATATAGCTTGTAAACTTAGACAATGAAAAACAAAGAGAAAAATTACTATTTGTTAGATATTTGAGAAATATCCAAAATGCATTACTGCTAAATAAAACAAAACCAGTGGAATAAAGGATAAGAACTGTATGCTGTTAATTAAGAAGGCAAAATACGATGACGGATTAACAAAGAATATAATGTACGCAAAAGTAAAAATGTACATTATGGTATTTTATATCATGTTGTGACCATATGATCTTAATGAAGAATTAGGAATGTATCTGTTCATGAATTACTGATTAGGTTACCTAGTGCAATCTCATGTGACGTAGACAATGTAGTTATCCATGAGTGGTAAAATTATATTTCTCATAATCTTAACATTTCAGAAATACTGAACTATTTTAAAGGACATGCACTTAGTGGACTAAGTGCAATGGTAATTAAACAAAGTGGATACTATGATAAACAGATAAAAATAAACAAGAAAATTATAAATGTGATTTAAATAAGATAGTTTGTAAACATAGTTAATCCATGGAAGGCCAGCATGGTCCAGGGTACCTTATTGTTTTAGTAACTTTAATGTAGCAGTTCTGGGGTGCATGTATTTTTATACTATGTTTGTTCTAATAATTACCTCACATTTTACAAAGATCATGCTACCTGCAACAGTCAGAAACATTAAGGCAGATGTTTGCAGCTGAGTATATCTTGCTACAAATATGTCAATAACATATTACATGCAGGTATTATAAACTGAAATCAATCACTGCAGAAAACAAGGGATAAAACATTAAGTAACTTTAAATGCAAACTTTTTCATGGGAAACACAAATTAGAATCTGAGATTTCATTTTAAACTGGAGACTATAATTATATCAGTGTATCTAAATATTAATTATTCCTAGGAATCATTAATAATATGGAATGACATTAGAAGGCAAAACATTTTGATTCAAAATGTGCATCAGCTACATAATATAAAATACACTATGCGCTCTGAAAAAGGCATCACTGTGGTACAAAATTTATAAAATACTCATATGCTCATATCCCTTTTGGGGTTACATTTTCTTATACTTAACACAAATGAGATAATAGGAACAGCACTGTTAAAATTCAATATAATAGCAAACTTAATATGTTGCAATGTTATTCATGAATGATTAGGGCTGAGATTCAAAAAGGTGAGAGAAACACAGTAGAAGGTCACCTCCCCAATGTTCCTACTCTATGGTACTCCCCTTAGGTTAAAGGGTAACAAAGAATACAAGTCACCAGAACAACAAGAAATTGCATTCCACAACTGCCAATACCAAATGAGCTTAGACAGCAAGCACATAATGTGCTTCTATTACTGTCAATGCTAATGAAACATATTATCCATTCATGTTGGATTTTACAGCTGCTAAATACAAAACCGAGGATGCCAAATAAAATGAAGGTATTTCAACTGACAAACATAGAGATAATCTGATTGCTAAGCAGTATATCTACACTGAGAGTAAGTGTCCAGTCAACTGTGTATTGTAATTAGATAGTAACACATTAAATGGCCATTTTATGGCCTTTGAACCTACCTATGAACCTATGGAAAGTATGTAGTATAATGCAGAAAAAAGTAAGTAGGCAAGCAAGAGCAGAACCCTTGGAATGTATACCAGAAATGTAGAATGGTCTCACATATATATTCAGAAGCACATGTGTACAATGACTCATAGAATGGACAATATCTGAGGTGTGCTACTGTACTGAATGACATAACTACAGCTTACGTTTATAACTAGGGAGTCTTCAGTTCTCAGCGGACAATGAGCAATTGATAATGTCTGTCCTTGAACAACGGCATCCCCCTTACAATCATGCTATACAGTGTGGTTCTACAGAGTCCATCTGAAACTGACATATGTCTGCATCTTGTATCACAGTAATATTGTGGTAGCATCATTCCCATTGCTTACTAAGTACTGTTTCATTGTGCATATTACTTGCCTTGGTGCAGAACAAAATGTCTTCTGCTCTAACTCTGGGGTGACAGACGCATATGTTATTCTTCATATACATACTACGCAATAAGAGTCATCAGTAGTTCCTAAAATCATCTATATTTAGATAAGCCTCACAAGTTCAGCATAGCAGGATACACCAAGCTTAAACTGGTTTAGAAGGCAGTCGATCGGCAAAGGATTATACTATTAAGCTATAAAGCTTTAAAGAATAATGAAAGCTAAAATATTTAATTCAAACATATGTGTTTACCTTTATGGAATCACACAGCTCTACTGCATTGATACAAGACCAATCATACAGCCTGAAATAGAGTTCTAACAATTTATTCATATAGTTATTCTGGGAAATAAACTTGGATGAACTATAAATTTAACTTAGTGGCTGAACATGTAGGTTAGATCTTAACTGAGGTGACTTTGATGTAGAGACTGCATATCCTTTTTAACATTTTTTTTTTAGTTTATTGTATTTTTCTATTTGTTCAAGTTACTTACTATAACCTAAAGCTATGCTGTAGATGATTCATCAGTCCAACAGGTGTGCCTGCCATATAAGTGTGTGCACATCATATGACAGGTTGCTGCCTCAGATAGGATTAGATTTCCTGCTGGGAGGCTCTTCAACCACAGGAGCTTGAAATGAGTAAATCATCTAAACAGAAAATGACCAAATGGATATATTTTCTCTCTAAAGAAGAACACTATAGAATGAATAACTCCAGCA